>NW_027498846.1:0-79671 GCF_021521415.1 Bidens hawaiensis | reverse complement strand
CCAGAAAATGCTTGTATTCCCTCGTATACTTTTGATGCTTGAGACGAGCGGGATACGGAACATGGGCAATATCAATATCAGGTGGTGGCCGGAATTCAACCAGCTTTTTCTCAACTTGTGGCTCAATAATTGGTGTATTAAATTGTGACTTACCCGAAGCCTCCATCTCAATCTCTTCATCTACCACTTCCTCTTCTTCAACTCCAACCCTTTCTTTAACAACATCGGGACCCAAAACCCTTCCGCTACGAGCAGTAATTGCTTTCAATTGAGTGGCTGGATTTGGCTGAGTAGAACCCGAAAACAGTCCTTGAGGCCTTTCATCGATTCGACGAGCAATATCGCCCACTGACCTTTGAAGGTCAAGCAAAGAAGATTGTTAATTCTTGAAGAGCAAATCGTGTTCGGAAAACGTTTTCTGTGTAACTTGATCCCTCTCCAAGATTTGCTTCATCATCTCCTCTAGACGTCCCATTCCTCCATTAGAATCCTGCACATTATTTTGAACATTAGTACCATTGTTATTATTATTATTATTATTATTGTACTTACCTTGTCCTTGATTATAAGAATTTTGGATGTCGGATGGTGCGCCCACCGGATGCCAATTGGAGTTGTTCTGATTTGGGTTCTTGTAGGTTTTCCAATTCTTATTGTTGTTGTAGTAGTTTTTGGGAAACCTATTCTGACCAGCAACAAAATCGACCTATTGATTCATCACCGGGCACTCCAACGTGCCATGTCCACCTCTACAAAACTCACACTTGTCCACGTTCATCTTAAGTTCTTTCACCTCTCTAGTTAAAAATTCCAAAGCAGCAGCTATAGTAGTATCCAGATTAACCTGGTGTACACCTCGAGAAGATGAGGATGAAATTCTAACGGGAGTGGAATTCCCTCGTTGTGGCCCTATGGCGTAGTGCGATTGAGCAAAACTTTCAAACATCTCGTTACATTCGGTGACATTTTTCCTTGCCATTTTGTTACCTTCAGCAGCCGTGTCAAAACGAACTTGGGTTTCATATGTCAGCCCGTTGTAAATTTTTTCCACGAGAGCCCATGCTGTAAGACCATTCTATGAACAACGGGCATGCAAATTCTGAAAAAGCTCCCAAGCATGGCAATATTGTTCATCTGGCTCCATGTGAAAATGAGTGAATTTGATCATAAAGAATAGTCGCTTTAGCAGGTGGGAAGTATCTCTTGATAAACGCAGAATGTAGTGCTTCCCAAGTGGTGAACGCTCCAGGCGGCTGAGTGTCAACCCAAAGAGAAACTTTACCTACAAGTGAAAACGGAAAAAGATGTAAGAAAATAGCATCTTCAATAGCACCTTGTAAATAAAAAAAGTTTTCAAAACGCGGTAGAGCCGGTTAATATATGCGGGTGCATCTTCGTCATCACGCCCATGAAGCTGATTAGTTTGAACGATATTGTTCATGACGTATGACGGAATCTGCCATGAGTTGGGATTGTTGATCTCGGGGATGACGATGCATGATTGGTTTCCAGTTAAGCCATCGAAGGCTTGAGCAGCAATTGTCCTATCGTCGGTCATTTGATCTTGACTTCTAGGACTTTCAGGTGGTGAATTGGGTGGTGACGATTTTGGTGTAGAACTAGCTTCTGACGGTTGTTTCTCTGCTGACGAACTAGCCTTGGTCTTCGATGGAGAAAATTCTAGATTCTCCAGCGGTGGTCCTTGCGAACGAAGATGTGGCATATACCTAAAAAACGCAACAAACCAAGTAAGTAGACTAAAAATAAAAACTAAAACAAAAATAAACTAAAATTTAATTAGACTCCTATGACTCAAACGAAAATAAAACAAATAGCACGTTTGTAGCAAATAAGTCCAAGTAAAGCTAATAACGCAATTGCTAAGAAGTCCCCGGCAACGGCGCCAAAAACTTGATGTGCTAAAAGTAGTTATATATTTATTAGCTAAAAATAAGCTAATCTAGACACTAAGTAATAATTCTAGACTCTTAACTTAACTAAAACTACTAACCGGCAAGTGTACCGGCCGACTCTAGTACAGCTAAGTAAGTCCAGATATCGAACCCACGAGACTCTATAAATTACGAAACTAGCAAACAAGACTCAACTACAAGACACAACTATTTAATAATAATATTTGAGGGGGAAGTTTTTAAACTAATTAATGAAACTCTAAATAAATAATTAACGAATAATAATTAACTTACTAATGATTAACTAATGATTACTTAACTAAATTAATTATTAACCTAATACTAAACTAGTTAACCCTAAACCTAATTTATTTAAATAATAATAAAACATCATCATTACCTTAAAACTAATTAATTTAATATAAAACTTAAACCTAATTGATTTAACTAATAATAAACTACTAAGAACTCTTAGATTGATTCAGATGATAAATCAACTACCTAGGCTAGAATCCCCAAAGTTAGAAAAGCAGACTCAATTGACTTAATAGACTAAGCTGACAATCAAACCTAGACGGACTTCATACGAAGAACTAAATCTAGAAATCCTGACCACAAAGATCTATCAATAGCCTATCACCTTACAGCTTTCTAGGCTAGCAGCTCACTTTTATTTGTTTAATTATTTTTATTGTTTCTATGATTTTAATCGATATCAATCACAAAAGAGTCAAGAACACACAGTAAATGACTTAACAAAACCCTATCCTATGAAACAATCAACAAAGGCAATGTGAAACAATAAATCCAAGTAAACAAAACCAAGCAATCATACGCATCAATTAATTCAAACCCAACAATTTACTTAGAACATAAAATCCATAACGAACAAAATCTCAAACCAAATCAAACCGAACAATGGTTCATCACGACCTAGGTAGTTTATAAGGTTTAGCCTAGCATCATATAGTCTAAATCAAACAAAACAAATAAAACTGAAAACATGGTGAAAATATAAAGAACGGGAAATCATAGATAATAAAACCCGTAATCTTCAATCGCGAACGTGTAACTCTTCACTGGTTGTTCTCGTGCCTTCAAAATCACCACAAGACTCGAAAGTATGCTATCAAAAACTCCAAATTCGTCTGGTAGCAGCAGGGTATATTCAAGTTTAAGTTAAAGATGTTTTTATACAGAAAACAAGGCACAACACGTAGAAAAAACAAAATAAAAATCCACTAGCAGCCTGTAGGCACCGCGGGACCAGGGGATAAGTACCTGGCCACGCGACGCGGCGTGTCACACATAGGGGGAGGTCAGACCAGTCCGGTCTGATCGGTTCTCTGTCTTGTTCCTTCCTGACTCGTTCCGGATCTCTGTTTTGTCTCTTTTTAACTCGTTTTTCGCCCTTTTTGAACACGATCAACTTCCAATGCCTACGAAACATAAAAGTGTTAGTAGTATACAAATCTCGACAAAAAACGAACATAAACTATTAAAATATTAAGTAAAATATACACGGGAAACATAAATATTTAGCATTATATCATTGATCCTTCTTGGCAGCTTCCGCTTTGAGGAGCATTATTTCCTCCTCATAAGAAGTAAGGAGAGTGCCTTTCATAGTCACCTATTTTTCGAAAACAGACTTCTCCTCTTCAAATAGGGCTAGTTCATTTTACCTCGTGTGAGTTTGCTCTCGGGAAGCTTCCAACACAACTTTCTGATGTTTACAAGCTTCCTCCCAGGCTTTGGTGGTGGTAGCTTGCCTTCCCTTCTCAGCTTCAAGGGCTTCTCAACATCCTTCAGTTGCCATTGAGTAGTGTTAGCTGCTAAACGGTAATCGTCGGCTTCCTTCTTTGCTACCACAGCAGCATTCTCCAAATCTTCCCATGCGTCACCCATGGCTAATCAGTCTTGATAAATTTTTTGACCGGTAGATACCGAATTGGTCATGTTGTAAGAGTAAGAGTTGGTAAGTTCATATCGGGGCCGTCCACGCTGGCATTGTCGTTCAGCGGGAGGGAAGTCTTGTTAAAATTCATGGCACACATCGTTATCATTAAATAATGAGCCTTGAACCAATGACCAATAAGGATGGTGAACCAAAGGATCCTCATACCGGTTTCGTCGGCCATAATATTCCCCAGGCCCCTTTCCTCCTGAAAATGAGAAAAATTTATTGTGGCCCTTTAGAAAGGGTATGGGGATCTCCTTCACCTTGGCGGTGGATAGGAGGTAAGTGGCAGTCCTTGGCCAGGTTCCTGCTGAGTGGACGATAGTTTGGGTCCCGCATCTATCATATCTATTATAACTTTAGTTTCTTTGGCGAGAGAAAAATTGGCGGGCAACGTGGTTCTTGGTGGAGACACAGGTTCTTGAATGGCAATACCCTTGAGTGGCATTTGGGCAGGATATGAATATATAGCCAATACATTTATATTTATAGAGAAATATAAAAATCATTAAGTTAAGAAAAACACCTTGAGTGGTCATGGAAGAAGCAATAAGATTAACATGATCGCCGAGGCACATTTTCTTAGGCTTCTTAGAAGCAGGAATGATAACATGAGCCTTGGAAGACTGAACCTTGTCTTTCACAATGTGAGCAGAGGCATCGACATCTATCACCTTCTGGTCAGTGGCGGGTAGTTCATCCTCACTTAAATTAGAGTCAGAGTGTGATTGTTTTTCACCCGCTTTACTTGAAGTAGAACGGTGTTTCATCTTGCGGGTTAAACTTGCAATGGCACGCATGATACTCTCAACATTAGTAGTATCAACATATGAATCTTCTTTACAAGGTGATGAATTTTCACTAGATGATAGAAGTACGATCACCCCATCAGAAGTCATAGAAGTTATAGGGCGAGGGCTGGGTAGTCCTCAACTTTAGCAAACATGGCCTCAGAAACCACCGTATTTGGGTGCAAAACATACGGAAACAAGAAATTATCTCGACTTCGGTCAAGGAATGGTAAAGACTTTGGATCACACGGGAGACGGGACATGAGACATGGAACATGGTCTAGTAAGGTGCATAAAATCGACCCCTCACCTACAATAAACAATGGATGTTGTTATAACAAAATAAATAAAAATAGAGAATATGCATGCACTTACTTTCATCAGGATCCTGATAGAAGGGCTCGTCATCAGGTAATGGCCATAGATGACTCATGCCCGCACGTACCAGAGCACCCTTATTTATAGCCCACATTGGGGTAGGCATGCGGGTCATAGAGAGAAACCATGGGAGATTGGCATAAGCTGCAAACATAAGATTCGACAGCTTCTATTTTGTGGACGGTAGACCATCCGGATTGGACGATATGCTCATGAATCAAGAAGAACTTCGTTCGCCATTCGTAGGCACTGCGGGGTGGTTCAGTCCTAACAACCCCTTTACCAGTAGTCGAACAATTGAACCAACCACCACAGTTGGACATATTGTAGAAGACAACAAACTTTTCAACGGTGGGCACTAGATTGTTGGCAGGGCAGCAGAACTCAAAATGTCAGATCCTCATCAACCCAAATGGATGCATTTAAGAGAGGTGGATCCCCTGCCCTGTCAATATGTCGCCAAGAAATTTTGTAATTGGAAATCAAAAATTCCCAGTCGTGAAATCGTCAGCATATAAGGCTATCTTGCCTTTCGGTGGCTTATTAGCAGTGGACCCTGGAGCATGAAACTCTGGTTCCCATTCCGGAGCTAATCCGTATACGTTAACAATATCTTGGAAATCTCTTTCTTTTCACTTAACGGTGATTTTGTTAATAGATAGATAAATTTTCTTCTCGTGAGCCATTATATCAGAAATAAACGGAAAGAAACGAGCAGTGGTGATAAAGCGAAGGATAGTAGGTATTTTTCAGAAGAAAATAGGAGGAAAATCAATATTCAGAAGATGAAAGAATTGTTAAAACGGTGAAGAAATCTCCTATTTATACCTATCACAGTTAATGCGATGGGATAACGACAGTGGAAAGAGAAAATGGTCCAATGACAGTATGACACGTTAGGCGGGAAAACAGAAAAAGAAGAAAAGGGTACATTTTGGTACAGTTGACAGACGCCGTCGACGTCACATCACCCTATGGCACCTGTCAACATGTCATATCCACTTGTTTATACGCTTATTTTCAAAATAGTAAAAATATATTCAAAGGGTAAAAAGTAAAATTTCAAATGCCCACAAAAATCATAAGTCAAAATCTTCACCGCATAAAACTTCATGTGGAAGAAACAATGGACTAGGGGGGACTTATAGAGGCGGGGTAGTGAAAAGCTCCAATTACCCGTGAAATATTACCCGCGAATCATCCAAGAGTTCCTCAGGAGTCATCCGTAGGTCATCCACAGCACCCACATAGAAAAAAGAAGGCACGTACTACAGAAGTGTACGTTCAAGTAATTATCCTAAAGGGTAAGGGACAGCCCGCATAAGCGGAAGCTACCAAAATGCAGAACAAAGATATGATAACATCAGCAAAGCAGCTGTAACCAACTTCCTTTTAGAAGGATAATACAAATATTCCTTCGTGAGAGGCACGTGACACGACATCCAATCAGAGGAGGACAGAGGACAACTGGATATGTTGTTATAACCATGCACATGACTAGCTGTCATCTTCTATCAAATGATGCCACGTGTCCAGATAGTTAGAAGTTACCACACCCCTACCAAAGGCGGCGGAACATGCCGGGGTCCAATGATTTCTCATAAGCGCATGACACTATTTAAAGCGACAATATTTAACAAACTCATTTCATTTCACAACATCGAAAATGTCACAAAACCAAATATTCATAAGTCAAATACAACAAAATATAACAAAACATAGCAAATCAAATATTCTCCATTTTTGCTAATATCCTAACGGTATTTGTGACGTTTTCTCCTCCATACTCCAAATCAACCTAGATGCAAACCTGCAACATTTCATAAAATAAAGTTTGTCAACACAAACGTTGGTGAGCAATTCATAAGTTTGAACATATAAGTATATAATAAGAAAAGCCACAAAACTTGTATACAAAACAATAAATAAGAGCAATAACTTGGATATATAGATAAAATCGCTAATAAAATTACGTTAGCGACACCTTGCTATAAGGGGATGTCAAATATTCTAGGATTTTATAGTTATCGTTAATTGCATTACGTTAACGACACCTTGCTATAAGGGGATGCAAAATAGTCTAGGATTTATAGTTCCACCAACCAAAAGCGATAAACACATAGGCATATAATCATAGAACACCAAATCGAGCATTTATTTAAGTAAGGTATACAAATAACGTTTGTGGTTTAAGACCCAAGTACAAAAAAGTTATTTTATATAAGATGAAATGTCACCCCCAAAACCAAAGATAGAAAATGGGGGATGAATGTACTCACGTTCAAGTAATAAACTTGAAAAGTTGGTAATTTGAAGATTTGCCGGAACGACGAGTTAATGTATGAAGCCTAAATAAAACAAAGTCTTGGATTTAGAAAGGTTGTCTTGAAGATCTTTAAATAAAATAATTGTTGCAAAAAGTAAACAATTAAAGTTCAAGGTTTATAATGTAACTATTTAAGACTTTATAATAATAACCCTTTAAAAATGTAAGTTTGCTCGAAACCAGGTTAAAGTATCTTACCTTAATATTTACTTAACCTATGTTAAGTAATAAGGTGAGAAAATGCTAAATACAAGTTCCTTTGGGACAAAGATACTAAAACGGGTCTTTAACAACTGTTCGGGTTGTTGGTTCGGGTCTTGATAATTGGTCAAACTCAAAGTCAACTTTCCAAAATAATAAATGTTATGAGATAACTCAATAAAACTATATAAGACTTAACCAAGTATGTAGATCTATTGTTTTAGAACTAACAACATACGTTAAGCGAGTGTTCGGTTTTGTCGGTCCAAACTGTGTTATGAGATCAAGTTGGATCCAACATTTCCAAGTACTTAAGAAAATAATTAAAATCAGTTTGTAAACTATTTTAAAGAAATATACAAGTCTTGATAGCTAAAAACACACTTGTGTGTCTTAAGCGAGTAAAAATCGGATCGGTTCGGTTTCCATCTCACAATACATTCCTTGATGGTCTCCACATGACCAAATAACCAAGAACTTGTATAAACGAATTTTAGAAACTTAAATCTAACATAACGCATGTTTAAAACAATTATTTAACAAAACTAGTAACAAGTTCGGTTCACGGTTTGGACTATTTACGGTTAAACCGAGGTTAGTCTCTACAAACCCACACCATGGAACTTCATAAATACTAAAAAGAACATAAGTTAAACAAGATTAATATGTGCAACAAGTTATGTGTGTGTATATATATCAAGAACACGAACTCCTCCATGAAGCCATGCCTTACGAGGTCCGAAACTTAGCCAACCAGAGTCGGAGAAGTAACTACCAAAGGAAACAAGGGGTGTGTATTATATATATGTTGTACCACCATAAACAAGTATTAATAAGACTACATAAGATAAAAATAATGAAAGATGAAGCTTGTTTTGACATTTGGAAGTCAAACCTTCAAGAACTCATAAATAAAACAACCTTGGATCTATGGAGAACTGAGAGAGTTTTTGGAGATGTAGCAAGTGTGAAAAAGAAGGAGATGGGTGTGTATATATAGGGTAAGGGTCAAAGCTTCTTTGCAAGGTTCTCTTTTATGTTTACATGAAATTAGGTTGGTTAAACAAACAAGGAAAGCACGAAACAACAAACAAAAAAAACGAAATGAGTACAGCTCTCCCTAGGCGCCGCGCAAGCTCATCCAAGCCCCTAGCCGCGTGGTGCGACATGCCCAGGGGGGGTTGGCCCGGCTCGTCTTTTGTGGTTCGTTTTTGCGCCCGAAAGTTCTTTTTTGATGTATTTTAGTCGTTTTAAAGCCGTTTTCGAATCCGTAAAAGAGGTTTTTCAATTTGAACAAATGGGAATGTTTTGGTAACATAAAAATCCAATATTTTATATATCATGAGTTTAGGTTTACAAAACGGGTTGGTTTAAAACATAAAACAAAAACAAAACGAATACAACCAAGACCCGAAATTGACAAATGTCACAGTATTCCCTACTTTAGAGTATTTCTTCCCAAAATTAAGATGAAGACGACGATGCAAACAAATGTAAATACTTCTCTTTCATTGCGTCTTCTCCTTCACAAGTAAATTCCGCGTCGTGATTCCCATTGAACTTTGACTAACCGAATACGACTACGCTTGGTTTTCTTCTCGTTGCGATCCATGATCTCAACGGGTCGCTCAACCATGATCATCGACTCATAGACATGTACTTCGTCGAGAGGTATATGGAGATTACCCTCGGCTAGGCACTTTTTGAGATTCGAAACATGAAATCTCGTATGAACACCGGCAAGTTCTTGTGGTAGTTCGAGTCGATACGCTACTTTCCTAACACGCTCAAGGATTTTGAAAGGACCAATGAAACGTGGAGCTAGCTTACCCTTCTTTCCGAAACGGACTACCCCCTTCCAAGGAGATACTTTTAGAAGGACAAGATCATCAAAATTAAATTCGATCGGTTTTCACATCGTTTGTCGGCGTAACTCTTTTGACGACTTCTAGCGGCTAGGAGGTTCTTAAGGATTTGATCAATGACATCGGTAGCTTCTTGGACCATTTCGGGTCCCATGATTTGAGCTTCACCGATTTCGTTCCAACTAATCGGGGAACGACATTTAAAACCGTAAAGAGCTTGAAAAGGAGCCATATCAATGCTAGAATGGTAGCTATTGTTATAGAAGAACTCGATGAACGGAAGATGAGAATCCCAATTCCCACCAAAATCAAGAACACATGCTCGTAGAATATCCTTGAGTGTCTGAATCATACGTTCGGATTGACCGTCCATTTGAGGATGATAAGCGATGCTAAGATCGAGACGTGTTCCCAAAGCTTCTTGAAGAGATCGCCAAAAATGAGAGGTAAAACGGGCATCGTGATCAGAGATGATAAACAATGGTAAACCGTGTCGACAC
Organism: Bidens hawaiensis; assembly: GCF_021521415.1. Classification (NCBI taxonomy): domain Eukaryota; kingdom Viridiplantae; phylum Streptophyta; class Magnoliopsida; order Asterales; family Asteraceae; genus Bidens; species Bidens hawaiensis. Next base: position 69,737 of record NW_027498846.1, on the reverse strand, counting down.
ACAATTTCCCGAACATGGATTTGAGCAAGCTGCTCGATAGAATACTTTTTGCGGATCGGAATGAAATGAGCATATTTGGTTAATCTTTCGACTTAGGGCATCGGCGACAACATTCTCTTTACCGGGATGGTAGCGAATTTCACAATCGTAATCACCAAGTAATTCGGCCCATCGTTGTTGTCTCATTTTGAGATCTTTTTGGTCAAAAATATGTTGAAGGGTTTTATGATCGGTAAATACCACACATTTTGTACCATAAAGGTAATGTCTCTAGATTTTGAGAGCGAAAACGACGGCACCAAGTTCGAGATTGTGAGTCATATAATTCTTCTCGTTGACCTTTAGTTGTCTTGATGCGTATGCGATGACTTGACCTCGTTGCATGAGAACACAACAAAGACCTTAATGGGATGTATCGCAAAATACAACAAAATCGTCGTTTCTATCGGGAAGGGTTTGAACGGGAGCATTGCAAAGCATGTCCTTGAGAGTACAAAAGGCTTCCTCTTGCATCGAACCCCAAACGAATGGTTTCCTTTTGTGAGTGAGGGAGGTAAGAGGCAAATAGATCTTGGAAAAGCTTCGAATGAAACGCCGATAATATCTGGCCAAACCGAGGAAGGATCAAATTTCCATGGGAGTCATTGGAGTTTTCCAATCCTTAACGGCCTCAATTTTAGCGGGATCAACATGAATACCTTTGTCGTTTATGATATGTCCCAAAATTGAACTTCCTCGAGCCAAAATTCACATTTGGAGAATTTGGCATAGAGTTGTTCGTTTCTAAGGAGCTCGAGAATGGAACGCAAATGATGTTCATGTTCGGCTTTAGATTTAGAAAAGATAAGGATGTCATCAATAAAGACAATAACGTATTTATCAAGGAAGGGTTAACAAACGTTGTTCATGAGGTCCATAAATACCGCGGGTGCGTTTATCAACCCGAAGGGCATAACCAAAAATTCGAAATGTCCATATCGAGTACAGAAAGCGGTTTTAGGAATATCTTCTTCGCGAACACGCAATTGAGGGTAACCCGATCGAAGATCGATTTTGGAGAAACAAGTTGCGCCTTGAAGTTGGTCGAATAGGTCGTCGATATGTGGCATGGGATAAAGATTTTTAATAGTAAGCTTTTTAAGTTTTCGGTAATCGATGCACATAAGAAACGAACCATCCTTCTTTTTCACGAAGAGAACGGGAGCGCCCCAAGGAGAAGACCTTGGACTAATGAAGCCTTTATCGGAAGGTTCTTCGAGTTGGTTTGATAATTCTTGCATTTCCGACGGGGCTAAACGATAAGGAGCCTTAGCCATGGGCATCGCGCCGGGCATAAGATCAATACGGAATTCAATCGAACGAACGGGCGGAAGACCGGTGACATCATCGGGAAAGACGTCGAGGAAATCACGGACGATGGAAATATCTTGGATTTTCCTTTCCTTATTGTCTTTTGCACCGCTAGAGCTAGAAACAGAACATACTTTTGCCGTAAGTACTTTTGCGATTGGGCGCACGAAATGAGATTTAAGCTTTGAGAGGTAGTGTTGCCGAAGACTTTAAGTATTTTACCGTTGACTAGCGGAATGCGAATGAATTTATCAATACAAACGACTTCGGCACGGTGCAAAGATAACCAATCCTTGCTTACTATGACATCGAAGCTTCCCATTTGCATCGGGATGAGATCGATGGAGAATTTATGCTTGGAGAGAATGAGAGAACAATCGCGGATGACGAAATTGATGGTAATAGAATTGCCATTTGCGACTTCAACAGAGAATGGTCGGGAAAGCTTAATTCGAGGCATGGCAAGTTTCGACTCAAATTTCAAAGATATAAAACTTCTATCGGCACCCGTGTCAAATAAAATAGAAGTCAAATGGTAGTTCACAAAAAACATACCGTTCACGACATCGTTTGTCACTTGAGCTTGATTTGCATTCATCATAAAAGCTCGCCCTTGATTGCCATGGTTGACTTAAGGTGCTTGTTGTGGTGGTGGAGGTGGTGCTTGGATAGCTTGGATAAGTTGGATGAGTGGTGCATTAAGTTGGGGAAGTTGGGGTTGATAAGTTTGAACTTGGTAGGCTTGGGTTTGGTAGTAAGGTACGGTCATGGTTTGGTTAGCAAAGGTGAGGCGAGGGCAATTGTTGCGAAAATGGTTAGGATCACCACAATTAAAGAAAACTCGTGGTTGTTGAGGTTGGTTTGATAGGTAGGATGCATATCGGTTTTGGGAATTTTGGGGAAAGGTTCTTGGTTGGTTTGGTTGGTTAGGTTGATTAGGTTGGGTTCGTTGGGCGGATCGGCATGTGGTGCGGAGATGACCAAGTCGGTTACAAATAGTACAATGGCGACATGGCTTATTTGGTGGGTGGTGAAGTTGGCAAGTGTTGCAAAGCGGGGCGGGTACCGGTATAGGGTCTTCGGTTTGGTGGTGGAGCTTGAGTTTGTTTTTGTGGCTGAGTAACGGCAAAGTTTTGGTAATTGTTTTTGGATTTCTTGTTGTTGTTGTTGTTGTTGTGACAGGATGAGTTGAAGTAGTTAATGACTTGTGGTGTGGGTTCAACCTTGGCTTGCGGTGCTGGCTCGGGCTTGGTTTTCTCACTCTGTTTCTTGAGGGTTAGAGTACCCTCCTTCACATGATTTTCCGATAGCGCACCGGCTAAAGTGATGGCGTCCTCAAGATTCACGGGTTTACTACTCATGACGTAGTCATGGATTTGCATCGGTAAACCCCCAATGTATTTATCAATTTCACGTTCGGTTGGGGTGACCAAATGAGGAACAAGGATGCTCAACTCATGGAAGCGGAGTGAGTAAGCGGCGTTATCACCACTTTCTTGTTTTAGGTTCCAAAATTCTACCTCAAGCTTTTGGAGCTCGTGTTTGGGACATAATTTCTTCATCATAAGCGCCTTGAGATCGGCCCATGGAATAGCCATAGCCGTATCCGAACCTTGGAGGTGCATAACACTACCCCACCATGTTAGAGCGGTTTCTCTAAACATGCTTGACGCGAAATTTGTCTTTTTCGCGTCAGGTCATTCGCTGTGTCGGAACACACTCTCGGTCGATTCGAACCATTGCAACAAGGTAGTCGCACAATTGGTTCCAAGGAACTCAGACGGGTTGGCACTAGTAAATTGCTTGTACAAGTAAGCTGCGGGTTTGGATTCAACAGATGCAACAACGAGTGCGGGTTAGGTAGCTTGGATTTGGGTTATAAGTTCGGGAAACACTGCGGCTATTTGTTTGGAGACGAGAGCGGCCATACGTCGGGTGGAGTTCTTGCGCGGTTGGCGTCATAGTGGAGGCATGCTAAAATTTATAAAGAAAATGGGATAAGTTTTGGGTAAAAAGAAATGAATATAAGGGTGTATAAAATAAAATAAGATATCATCATTTTTTTTATTGTGAATGCTAGAGTTAGTATGGAGAAGATGTTAGTGTTAGATAAAATATAAAACTTTGTATATAAATAACAAAACCGTCAACAAAACGTAAATGATTTTGAGATGGTTAAAGCTTGAAAATTTGAGATTTTGAGATGTATAGAGTCGGAAAATCGTGCATGAACCACCATGACTTGATTTTCCAACACTAAAAGTTTATAAAACACCATGTTAGAGTCTAAACATGTGCACAACCATCGCGACTTTTTCATGTTTTTTACTCAAATAGCGATAATAACATAACCGAGATACAACGTCATGTCAAAACACTAGTCTACGAACCACCGTAGTCTATTGTTTTAACACCGAAATTTTGGATGGCGACCGGAACGCTCGCATTCGACTACTTAAAATACTGAAATATATAACACGATTTATAGCCTATAAAACGAGCACTATAACTCAACCATCTCAGGTAAGTAAATCACCTTCGATCATTGGAATCTTTTTGTCAAATGGTCATTTTATAATGTCTCGTTTTCTATGATGGCTACAAACCCGATATAAACGCAACCTTTAAGGGATTTGAAACCTCGGGATCCAAGTTAATCTTGTAATCCATAAAACATAATGAAAATCTACTTTTGCGTTTTAAGGTAAGGATACCTTGGAAATACTATGAAAGTGTGTGTATGTGAACATTTAGGATATTGGTGAATTTTAAACAAGTTTATAAATAACATGCGATATGAACAATCAATTATAGAATAAACACGTATAAGCACACGTACAGGACCCTAAGCATAACAATACTAGGTCGTTGCGTCTAACCACCTATCCTATTGTCAAGGCTCTGATACCAATCTGTCACACCCCGACCAAAGGCAGCGAAACATGCCGGGGTGCAACGATTGCTTATAAGCGCATGCCACTATTTAAAGCGACAATATTTAACAAACTCATTTCATTTCACAACATCGAAAATGTCACAAAACCAAATATTCATAAGTCAAATACAACAAAATATAACAAAACATAGCAAATCAAATATTCTCCATTTTTGCTAATATCCTAACGGTATTTGTGACGTTTTCTCCTCCATACTCCAAATCAACCAAGATGCAAACCTGCAACATTTCATAAAATAAAGTTTGTCAACACAAAGGTTGGTGAGCAATTCATAAGTTTGAACATATAAGTATATAATAAGAAAAGCCACAAAACTTGTATACAAAACAATAAATAAGAGCAATAACTTGGATAGATAGATAAAATCACTAATAGAATTACGTTAGCGACACCTTGCTATAAGGGGATGCCAAATAGTCTAGGATTTTATAGTTATCGTTAATTGCATTAAGTTAACGACACCTTGCTATAAGGGGATGCCAAATAGTCTAGGATTATAGTTCCACCAACCAAAAGAGATAAACACATAGGCATATAATCATAGAACACCAAATCGAGCATTTATTTAAGTAAGGTATACAAATAACGTTTGTGGTTTAAGACCCAAGTACAAAACATTTAGTTTAGATAAGATGAAATGTCACCCCCAAAACAAAAGATAGAAAATAGGGGATGAATGTACTCACGTTCAAGTAATAAACTTGAATAGTTGGTAATTTGAAGATTTTCCGGAACGACGAGTTAATGTATGAAGCCTAAATAAAAGAAAGTCTTGGATTTGAAAGGTTGTCCTGAAGATCTTTAAATAAAATAATTGTTTCAAAAAGTAAACAATTAAAGTTCAAGGTTTATAATGTAACTATTTAAGACTTTATAATAATAACCTTTTAAAAATGTAAGTTTGCTCGAAACCGGGTTAAAGTATCTAACTATAATATTTACTTAACCTATGTTAAGTAATAAGGTGAGAAAATGCTAAATGCAAGTTCCTTTGGGACAAAGATACTAAAACCGGGTCTTTAACGAGCGTTCGGGTTGTTGGTTCGGGTCATGATAATTAGTCAAACCTGATGACCGTCGTTCGAGTCAATCAAAAACCTAATTATTCTAAATAGTTAGAGCAAGTAGGATATCGTATCACAAGGAGTATGTGGTCAATGCAATTCGCGAACAGATTTACTTTTATGAAGTAACTGGTTTTTAGTGCTGATCACACAAGCAATAGTTTGAATTAAGAGAACAAAGCAACGAACAAGTAAACGAGTATTAAGTAGTTAACAAAGCCAACCACACCCGGGAATTCAAGTAAGCAAACCGAACAGTATCTCATGCAACCTAACAAATTTATTATTAACGATTAACTGAAAACTGATCAACCAGACAAAACCTTAGACGTCAACAATTACTTTACACACTGCACTGGTTGTCAAACAGTCCTTGCCAGTGTGACTCAGTTAAGGGTAATTGTACGTTTTATCGTATTCAATCTAACCAAACAGTTATATGACTAATTATCTAGCAACCGGTAACATATCGTTCAGACCAACGTAAACTTAAACCGACCGAAGACACAGAAATACTAAACATCAATAATCATATATCAATCATCAATAACAATACACAAGTATTCTTAATCACTTGAGAAAAACTGTAAATGGTTACAAACTATACATCCCGGGTGAGATTCTAGGAGATTAGCCGAGCCGAGACATCATCAAATCTTCGATACGGATGATATGGATCATGTGGAAGGTCTTGGCACAAGCTATAATGGTGGAAATCGCCTCTTGGAGCTGCTGGAATCACCTATGGTTCGTCAAAACGGAGTTAGGGTTGATGAGATTGAAAAATAACATATAACCTAAATTTCCCGTCTGCACCCACCATCGCGATACGCGATTGGGTCTTCAATGGTCCATCGCGTATCGCGGTGGACCAGAAAGTCAAAGCTTAATTAACACCCCATAGATATATGCTATGGGTCTTCAAGCGAGCCCATCGCGTATCGTGATGGGTCTCCTCACCAGCAAACATCATAAAACTTCTCGTTTCACGTGCTGGACATCCCGGGTCTTCATTCCATGCTACAACAGGTCCATATTGAGTACTTTAACGCCTGTGACCTGAAATCCAATAATACACGTATGAAGTATCGATAGTTCTAGAATAAACAGTTAAAACTAAACAATAAACAAACTAAAACATATACAAATTAACCGACCATCACATCTCCACACTTATCTTTTGCTTTCCCTCAAGCAAAACTCTAAAGCAAACATCGACCTCCATCATAGGTATGCAGATTATCGCCATTAATACTAGTAAGGTTTAAGTTCATACCCAGTTTCCCAGACTGACACTGTTTTTAGATTGACATCTCACAAATACAGTTAAATGCTATAATAAAAACAATAGAGCCGCCAGACAGGTGTACTTTGTTTTCGGTTAAGGCACACATGCTCATACCACTCGTAATATAACATCTCTCCTCTCGGTTTAATATATGGACTAGCAAAAGATGTGCCAGTATCACTCAGCTCTCAATATCACTCATAACTACATATTAATCCATCAAGCTGCTTTGGCACAAATGCAAATCAAGAGGTCTTTAAAAGGGTTGTAACGGGGCCAGGTGTAAGGGTATGGAAGGGAAATATTTAAGTAGCTCAAACGATCCGACCCGGCTTATTACAAACCATCTAAATAAATGAAACTACTATACAGCTAACTGACTGATTATATACATCTAAATAAGCAAACTATCAACATACTGACTTCACAATTTTTTTTTTGATATAAACGAACTTCAACGAACTACAGAATACATAACTGAATATAAACAGACATTTTTTTAAGCATAATGACGTGATGCTTAACAATGAGATAAATACAAATACAAAACAAAAACAAATACAATTAAAGATACAAATAAACCTATTAAGCCGGATCGTCTCGTAACATAATGTCGGGGTTAAACAAACGAAAAATAAGTCCAAGAAATGTTTTCTAAGGGACCCAACCCCCTGCCCCTCACATAAACCATCCTCATATGTATAATGTATGAGGCCCCAACCCCCTAGTACCCACACTCACGCTCATCCAGACGAGGCTTAACCTAGTTGCCTCTATCACTTTTGCATTTTTCCAACTGTGATCCTGTAATTAATGAACATCAGTGAAAGCACTCAAATGACATGTGTGTACTATATATTATATGTGTATTATATATATTTGGGTCAACTCACACACGTACCGGAGGAATAGGGTTGACGATATAAACATGTGTACATGTCCCAATGACTCGTTATCCCCGCCTAAACGACCCCATTTTCAACTTATCGTTATAAAAACATTTGTGAGTAAGACTAATGAGACGCTGAAAAACCAACCATGACCAGAAACCTATGACTTGGCATTAATGGCAATAATTAACAGTTAACAACTTTGGTTTCTGAACACTGTTCGAGGTACTGTCGGGCTAAAATTTTTCAAATTTCCCCCATCCCCACACTTGAGGTTTACATTGTCCTCAATGTAAGAACAATTAACCTTGTCCTCAAAGTTAAAAATGATTAAACAATTAATGAACATTTGAGGGACGGGGTTGAAATTGACTTTTTGACTATTAAGTAATTTTAAAAATTTCGGGGGTCAGGTGTGGCGGTTCTACTAACAATTATACAATTACACTTTTAACGTTTAAAGTAATATAAACAAAATTAAATTATGAAACTGAAATCACCTGATATCAACGTGACTGGAGAAGGACCAGTCTGCTCGTGAACTCTCGTAACACTCGTATACTCTCGTCTCATCCAATTACCAAACTGACAATCGAACCTGCAAAATCTCGAAATATGTAGAAGCAAGCTTCTCACAAGTGTAAGACATAGGTCTTTTAAGAGTTTCGAAAATGAATAATTGTTAATTTTATTAAAACATTACCAAGCCAAATTAATTCGTTTCATAATAAATTCTGTTAAATTAGTTAAAAACGTTAAAAGACCTAACTCACTTTCGTAGGAATCACGATTGCATTTAGCGTATGCAACAAGCCCTGTAAACCCCCCAGTAGCCCGGGAGGACGAGTGGGGTCTCGTGAGGGTTTATAGTGAACTACACCCACAAAGTTCGATTACAACAAAATGTACAAATAAAGTCAAACACAGCAGCAATCAAAAGATATATAAACATATAATCCCAACCAGTTACCCAAACATGATCCCCCAAAATATAATATAATATAATACAGACCATGATACTAATAAAAACAAAATAAAGTGAAAAAGGGTAACCAAAAAGCTACTGTACTAGCGGATCATCATCTGCCTCGTCCTGCGGATCCACCGGCGGGTCCACCGCAATGATCAAAGACTGTGGGAGCGATACCTGCGAAGAAACAAATAATAAACGAAAATACTCATCATATCGGGCCCAGCGGGCCCTTTGCTCCTCCTGGATCTCCAACTGCTGCTGATAAATCATATCCAATGTGACTGGCTGCTGCGGCTGTGAAGATGATGATGATGATGCCTGTCTCAGCGGATGTTGCTGCTGAGGCCACTCAATGCACGGGACCCGAATGTGCTGACGATGAGTCGGAACCCCCCGCTGCATGGCCACGTCAGCTGCAGTACCCTCTGGTGGTGGTACCTGTGGTCCCTGGTGGACTGGGATGAGTACCGGTGGATCGTCATAAGTACATATCCCGATCCTCTGAGTGTCTGCCAACGAAAATGGCTCTGTAGCTGGGCCCGGAGTGAAGTAATCTATCGGATATCTATCAAATATGCCCAATGTATCTGCAATCCTGGTAATATACGGCCCCAATGCTAACTGGGCCGATGCACCATGTATACTTTGGACTCGTGCAAACGATGTAAGGAGCAGCATCGCAATGTTGGCCTCCCTGCTACTGATCATGGACAGGAGGCAAAACAAATCGAAGTTGCTACACTTATCGCGGCCCGAATGGTGGCCAGCGATAGTGTAAGCAACGATGCGGTGCAAGTATCGGTGGATGGGGTTCCTGATAGCAGATGCCACCACAGAACTCGAATAGGCCCCGTCCACGATCTTCCCCCAAAACTGATCCAGATCAGGCTCAGTGAGCCAAAACTGTCGATCCTGCTGCTGATGTGTCGTGTATCCGCGAAAGCTCTGTGAAAACGCGGGAGTCTGAACATCCTCCCGCGTGTAGAAGCTCGTCGCCACAGCGAAATCAGGGACCGACATATCATACACGTGTCGTCCGAGTGAGATAGACACGGCATGCGACTCGTCCAAATCGCGGGCGGTGTATGAGAATGTCGAGTAAAACTCGCGTGTGAGCTCGACATATGAGATCGAGTCACACTCGAGTATTGTCCGCCACCGAGCCGACATCAATCCCTGGAGTGTGGTATCTGCCCCCAGAGTACCAATAAATCCCAATCAAACGTCCTCATACGTAAAAGCTGCATACCTCTCATCCGCGTGTACCTGGTGTACTCCTCGGATGGATCAGAAAATCTAAGCACCTAATGAGGCGTGCGGTGTCCATCGCCCACGATATCTGCTCGCTCAACGCCCTCGATAATCGGTACCTCGTCACCATTGTAACGTATGGTGCGTGGTCCATTCCTCTCTCTCTTACGCCTCAAAGACGCTGATGCCCCAGACATATCTGTAAAATCAAACATGTAAGTTAGATATGTCAACGGTCAATGTGGTGACAACCGTATAGCATTTCGGTAGCGGTTGTCCCACATAATTAAATAATATTATAATATTAACAAAATAATAAAAATAAAAATAAATAAAGACGAAAAATTCGGGGACACCCTGTGCGTATTTCTAAAAACCAGATTAATCCGCTCGAATGGAGATTCAGTACGGGCGGGTAATCAATTAACCAATCAATCAAACTCATTAATGCCAAACTAGCAGAGCGGCCCCGAGACTCGATTAACAAACACACAATCAAACGCGATTCGACATTTGACAAACAGACGCTATAAAAAGATGGACTCCAATAAAAAAGACAAAACACAAAACACACCATTGACTCGAACTAGCTAGCATACGAAATAACTATCTCGAAAAACGTGCACAGCAACAACTGATATGTCGATTCGGGTTTTGAAATAGTAATAAAATATTTTAAAAGTACGTTCACATAAATCGTTTAATAATGAACAAACGCTATCATTTATTTTATAATAAAATACTGATTTTTAAATGTGAATATCGAAAACCCGACTCATCACAATATCCCAAACTCCCATAACCCGGTAACTCAACCATGTTCATAAATGCCATATCGAACCGAATATCCCGCCATGTAATTTACCAAAGTAACACCCGAACCTAATCCCGACAGCCTCTAAATCCAACAGCCCCGGGTATATACCCGACATTCAATACGACTCCAATAATCCCGATAAACCCGCAAACTAAGGTAACAAAGTAATATACAAACCCTTCCCGACATCCAATATCAAACTAAACAAGTAACCGACAAATTGAACAAGCTAAATACGTAGCTCGATGTTGGGAATAAACAATGAGAGCAAATTAAATAACTGAAACGGTGGTGGCGGGGACGGCTAGCAGCGGTAAGGGTGGTCAGTGGGCAGTGGTCGGGGACGGGGTTTGTCGGAGGTAGGTGGTGACTGCGATGGTGGTTATGATGGTGAGGGGTGGATGATGGTGGTGGTTCGGTGACTGTGTTGGTGGTGGAGTGTCAGAGATGGTGATGGGTAATGATGGTAGTGGGTACGATGAAAGGGGTTTGGTGGTTGCAGAGGGACGGAGATGGATGGAGACGGCGGTGGTAGTTGGTTGTGGTGATGGTGTACGGCGGATGGTGTCTGTGTGGTGGTTCGCCGGAAAGAAAGAAAGGAAGAAGGAGAGAAGAAAGAAAGAAAGAAAGAAAGAAAGAAAGAAAGAAAGAAAGAAAGAAGACGTAGAGATATAAATGACTCGGGTCAAAACCCGACCCATCGCGATACGCGATGAGTCAAGTTGGGGGACTCGTGATCCGCCAACCAGATAGTTTCAATTAGGGTTTTACCCCATCGCGATATGCGATGGGTGTTTTGTGGCGTCATCGCGTATCGCGACGACGTCACCTGCCAGGTGTGCCACCCTCGATGGAGGTAATAAGTAGTCCATCGCGTAGCGCGATGGGTTCTCTGAAAGACTCAAAAATTTTAAAAAATGCAGCTTTTTGGCATCCCGACATCACCCCAGACACGTGCAAAACTCAAAATACTGTTACATACCTAGAATACGTGTGCATAAACAATGCTTACCGAACTTCTCTATTTTCTGAATCTTCAACGAGCTTCCCCACACTTGGCGTTTACTGCACAAAACTCAAGACGACACTTAGTACACGACTCAATAAAATAAAACAAAATTGGACAGACACTTACAAACCCCGGGTTGCCTCCCGTAAGCGCTGAATTTAAAGTCTACAGCTCGACAGTGCCTCGAACTCAGTTGTCTTCATAAACCGGTGAAGTTACAATAAAATTCACCGATTCCTCATCCAGCTCGTGTATGTCCTTCATCTCCAAATATGGCTTCAGTCTATAACCATTTACCACTTGCCTCAAATGATCATCGAAATCTTCAATCTCGTACTGACCATGATTTCCAACCCTTACAATAAAATACGGGCCCGTCCACTTACTTTTCAACTTACCCGGGAAGAGCTTCATCCTTGTGTTGTACAACCACACTCGTTGACCAACTTCAAAATTCTTCAACCGGATATTTGCATCATGAACTTTTTTCATTTTCGCCTTGTAAGCGGATGCGCAATCGTATGCCTCGTCTCTCAACTCCTCGATCTCGCACAAAGCCAATTTTCTCGCCTTACCTGCATCATCATAATCCATGTTTACCTGTTTAGTAGCCCAAAACGCTCTTTGGGCAATTTCAACCGGTAAATGGCAATTCTTTCCATACACAAGTCTATAAGGAGTGGTTCCAATTGGCGTTTTATAAGCAGTTCGGTAGGCACATAAGGCATCGGTCAACTTGGTTGACCAATCCTTTCGGTCTGTCCGAACAGTTTTCTGTAAAATTTGTTTAATTTGCCTATTAGAAACCTCAACTTGTCCACTCGTTTGTGGATGGTAAGGAGTTGCAATCCTATGATCAACACCATATCGTTTAATCAATTTCCCGAATTTAAAAAATATTACTTTGAACGAAATTGCAAACGACCATGTGATCATTTGTCCTAGTGGCTATCGCTTCAACCCATTTAGAAACGTAATCGACGGCCACCAGGATTTACAAATTGCCGTGTGAATTCGGAAACGGGCCCATGAAATCGATCCCCCAAACATCAAAAATGTCAACAACTAGGATCGGATTCAAGGGCATCTAGTCCCACTTAGAAATACTCCCGAGTTGTTGACACTTTAAACAGTGTGTCGCAAACTCGTGAGCATCCTTAAATAATGAAGGCCAAAAGAAACCACTCGTTAAAACTTTTCGAGCGGTTTTCTGGCCACTGAAATGACCACCACACGCAGACGAATGCGCATGTTCCAACACTGATCTGACATCCTCCTCAGGTATGCATCGTCTGATCATCTAATCTGCACCAATTTTAAACAAATCCGGATCGTCCCAGATGTACTGTTTAGCTTGGGACATCAACTGCTTCTTCTTTCTCCTTGGCCAATGCTCTGGTAAATCACCTGCAACTTTAAAATTAACAATATGAGCAAACCAAGGATTTTGTGAAACTACCAGAGTATGCTCATCCGGGAAGGACTCGTTAATGGGCCCATCAGTGTTCCCATTTTCCATCATAATTCGGGACAAGTGATCTGCAACAACATTTTCACTCCCTTTCTTGTCCCGAATCTCTAAATCAAATTCCTGCAACAGCAAAACCCATCTGATAAGTCTCGGTTTTGCATCCTTTTTGTCCATGAGGTACCTGACAGCAGAATGGTCAGAATATATAATAAGTTTACTACCCCAAATATAAGACCGGAATTTATCTAGAGCATATACTACTGCTAGTAACTCCTTCTCGGTTGTGGTATAATTTAATTGAGCATCCGAGAGGGTTTTACTTGCATAGTATATAGCAACGGGTTTCTTGTCAACCCGTTGACCAAAACAGCCCTGACCGCATAATCACTTGCATCACACATTATTTCAAAAGGTAAACTCCAATCGAGTGATTGCAAGATCGGGGCTTCAACTAATTGCAATTTCAAAATGTCAAAAGCCTTAGCATTCATCATTAAAGTCAAACGGGGCATCCTTAAGCAATAAATTACATAAGGGTTTGGTAATGTCACTGATACCCTTAATAAACCGTCTGTAAAACCCGGCATACCCCAGAAATGATCTAATGCCCTTGACATTGGTGGGATGAGGTAAAGTGGAAATGACTTGGACCTTAGCCCGGTCCACCTCGATCCCCCGACTCGAAACGACATGGCCCAATACAATTCCCTCTTGGACCATAAAATGGCTCTTTTCCCAACTAAGAACCAAGTTCGTTTCGACACATCTTTTCAAAACTCTTTCGAGTTGGTTTAAACACAACTCGAAAGATGTGCCAAAAATCGAAAAATCATCCATGAAAATTTCCAAAGACTCCCCCACCATATCTGAAAAGATACTTATCATGCACCTCTGAAAGGTGGCGGGGGCATTACATAACCCGAATGGCATTCGCCTAAACGCGAATGTGCCATACTGGCACGTAAACGTGGTCTTTTCCTGATCTTCAAGAAGCTATCTGGTTATACCCGGAATATCCGTCTAAAAAGAAATAAAATTTTTGACCAGATAGCTTTTCGACAATTTGATCGATAAACGGAAGCGGAAAGTGATCTTTTGATGTTGCCGCGTTTAGTTTACGATAATCAATACAAATGCGCCACCCGGTTACCGGCCGGGGTGGCGACCTCGTTACCTGAGTCGTCCTTGACGACTTGGATGCCCGCCTTTTTCGGTACTGTCTGTGTCGGGCTCACCCACGTGCTGTCTGATATGGAAAAGATAATGCCAACATCTAACCACTTCAGCACTTCCTTCTTCACCACTTCCCTCATGTTCGGCTTCAACCTCCGCTGAGTATCGTGTGCGGGTTTTACAGCCGGATTTGTTAAAATTTTGTGCATCACAAGTGAGGGACTGATTCCCTTCAAATCTGCTAACGTCCACCCGATTGCTTCTTTATTCGCAACCAGCACCTCCATCAAAGCATTTTCCTGTTCAAAAGATAAGTAGAAGCTATAATAACAGGTAATGTATTATTCTTACCAAGAAAAGCATATTTTAAATGCTTTGGGAGCTCTTTCAGCTCGACTTTCGGTGCTTCCAGCATTGACGGTTTCAACCCGGTATCAATCTTCTCGGGAAGCGGTTCCACCTAAACTGACCATGGTAGACAGTCTCCTCGCACAGCTGTGATCTCCATTAATTTCTCTTCCTCTTCCAGCAACTTGTCTGTTTCCACCTGTAACCTGTCAAACAAAAAACACGTCTCCGCTGTGCCATCCGAACTGACGACAGAGTCGTATAGCGGAATGCACTCGTCAATGACATCGGCCATAAACACTTGTCATCGACCGGAGAGTTAACTCCACATGTGAAAACATTAATTCTCAGCTTACGTTTACCGAATGCCATGTCAACAGTACCATTTCTACAATTAATGTTGGCATTTGCGTAGCTAAAAATGGTCTACCGAGGATAACCGTAGGGTATTTAGTCCTCTCACCCGAAACATAATCGAGGACTAAAAAGTCAACTGGAAAGTAAAAGTCTTCCTCCTTGACGATAACGTTAGTCAATATTCCTCGGGGCAGTTTCGGGTCAGCCAAGACAACCGTGGTGGCAGCCACATGAAGTGGGCCAAAATTGTACTAGTCGTATAAACTGCCCGGGAGAATACTGATGCTAGCTCCAAGATCTTGAAGCGCACGAGTCATTTTAAAATCACCCACTTGAATGGGTATAACGGGCGTTCCCGGATCTTGTAGCTTGGGTGGAAGAGCACCCGAAAGAATTGCACTCATATTGTCGGTAAAATCAATTTGTTTTAGAATCTTATGACTTCTTTTCTGTGTGCACAATTCTTTTAAATACTTAGCATAGGCGGGAATTTTTTTATGGCATCTAAAAGAGGAATGTTAATTTTTACTTGTTTAAACGTTTCCCACATTTCTTCTTGTTGCGGGCCTCGTTTTAATGCCATCTTCGCCTTTGATGGCGCCAACAAAGCATCGGGATATGGAACGGTTTTCACCTTTTCCTTATCCTTAGAGTTGTTGGTGTCATCCTTTGGAACCGATTTGTTATTTTTAGTTTCACTTTTGTTAGGTTTATTTAGTTCAATCGGTTCCGGCTCGTCGTCACTGACGAGATTTTCATCAATCTCTTCCACCACCCCATCAACCAAAGGTGGTGGACCCCCAACCTTATTATCATACTTCTTACCATTACGTAAAATACTTACCTGATTGACATGCTTTTTCGAACTTGAACTGTGATGATTCGGGTTGACTGTGGTGTCGTTCGGAAGTTGGCCCGCATTCTTTTGTAATTTCGCCATGTCTGAAGCGAGCGGACCAATTTGCTTCATCATTTCCACCGATGATTTATCCCATAACTCAAACTGTTGCTTCGTCTCGGCCTTTTGATCGGTCATGGCTTTCAATAACGCGTCCAACTTCGAGTGTACTGACTCATCCGAATTACCCGAGGACCGTTTTTGCTGATCCTGATTACCCGAAAAATTTTCACCCCGGTTACCATCTCTGTTATACCCCCGATTCTGATTACTCGAGCCCTGCTGATAACCACTCTGGCGGTAATTACCCTGCGATCTGTTCTGACTCGATCCCTGAAAGTTCGGGTTCAACTGAGAAGACGCGTTCCTGTAACGAAAATTCGGGTGGTTCCTCAGGCCTGGGTGATATGTGTTCGAATTGAACCATTGGCCTTTGGAATCCCCGTATGCATAATTGACTTCCTCAGTATCATCCTCCTCGTCATCATAAAACTCGGGGCAATTTTCTGCTTTGTGCCCGAGTTCACCACAATCTTCACAAACCGGGAATTTTACTCCAACTTTCCCGACTTCTTTCTTCTTACCCTTTCTGTACCCAGCCAGTTCACGTTCTAACTCAACAATTCTTTCAGACTCACTCGTGACTGACTTAACTGATCTGGATGAATTACCACGTCTTCGTCTTTCAGCTGCTGCTTCTGCCTTGCAATCTTCACACATGAACTCTAAAAATTCCCAATCATCTTCCTCAGACTGATTCAACAACTGACCATTACACAAGGACTAAAGATGCTTTCGGTCCTCGTATGTCAAACCATCAACAAAGCACTTTACCAGTTCCCACAGTTCGATTTGGTGATGTGGGCATTTTCTGATCATATCCTTATACTTCACACCCCCATCTCAGGCCTAGGAGCGTGACCTATAAGTTGGTATCGTAATTGTAAATAAATCAGAGTTGCGTTAATTTGCTAAAGACTTATAAAACTTTAAGGATCAAAAGTGTAACATTGATATATACATTCAAAAGACGGAATTATAAAATACCCGTTTAAGTTGTTACAAAAGTATTACTTGTTTATGTTTACAAACCACCATTTTAAACTTTACAAAATGAATCCGAGCCATCGGATATTAGTAGCACTTCGCCATTCCAAGCGCTATCATTGTTCACCTGCAAAATGTAAGAAAATACGTCAGCAACGAATGCTGGTGAACACGCTGACGCAAAATATTTTCTTTTACTTTATTACCCCTCGAGACTACGCCTGCCTCGGCCCATCGTGGCTTAGGAATAACAAAGTCAAATAACACATTATAAACTAGAGTCTCTACTCTAGGTCACCTCAGCAAACACCGCAGCGTTCGACTTAGTTAAGTACTCGTAAATATACACAACGGTTGTACTCCCTGCAGGAGAGCGTCCTACGACCAAGGGTGGTGCGACGTGCCCATTTATCACATAGTACCACCTATGTAAGGATCCAGACATACGTATACCACAGCCTGAGGGCTAGGTTCATACCCTTAGTTATAATGGTTTTAGGAACACATAGTTCCTTGTAAACAATTTCATATAACAAGTTTGACTCATTTGAAAAACAAGTTTAAAAGTTTGGGGGCGTATTCACCTTATCTCTTTAGGATCGGCTTCACTCACCGTCCAAGGGTCTTTCCCTTTTTTATCTCGCACCTATAGTACAAGTATAAATATTTGTTAGTCGGATACACGATCCGGCTTAAGACCTTTAGTCTTATTGTATATA
Organism: Bidens hawaiensis; assembly: GCF_021521415.1. Lineage (NCBI taxonomy): Eukaryota > Viridiplantae > Streptophyta > Magnoliopsida > Asterales > Asteraceae > Bidens > Bidens hawaiensis. Next base: position 52,125 of record NW_027498846.1, on the reverse strand, counting down.
TCAACCTTGATGAACCTTTAGTTCATTTTCTTTTACTTGAAAACCTTTAGTTTAAAAGTAAATTATAAACCTTTAGTTTATATTAGAAACCCGACGTTTCTTCTTCTCTAAGAAACGTAATCATTTTCTTTTATTATTTAAGAATATTCATTATTCATTAAATAATATTTTCATAACAAATAATATATACATATATACTTACACACATATATACGTATTCAACAATATTCAATAATCATTTATTTCTTTGTTATGTTATCTTTTCTTTTCTTTTCTTTTATCGAGGTATTGAGTATAACCTCGACTTAAGGCTTAAGCCTTGAATATAATATTATAATATATTGAATTGTCGTTACGCATAACCTCGTTGGCGTTTAGAAACCCTAGGGACTCGAGCAGCACTCCAACGCCGCTTCTTTTCTCGAACAAAACAACAAACGCCAATCTTCAACACACGATGGCACGCTTATCGAGACTCGTCGCCATTATGACAAACACCTTCTTCGTATGTGGGAGGAGGGTGGCACGCACTTTCGAGGAAACGTTGTACACAAATGAGGGATCTGGGCACGCTTATCGAGGAAAATCGATTATATGAACTTGGAATTCTAGTGAGATGTTAGAGAGAGAAAAGAGCACTGAATTTGGTGTGCTTTGAATGAGATCCCGGACTTGCTATTTATAGGCAAAATCTGGGATCCCATCGCGTACCGCGCCCTCTTCTTGGGCACTCGTCGCATACCGCGACGTAGCCTAGGTGAGTCACCCAGTAGGTTTGCCCCGTGACGTAGCCTAGGTGAGTCACCCAGTAGGTTTGCAGTGTTGCCATGTGGTGACACGTGGCGGCAGACAGTGCTAAAGTGTGCCACGTGGCACACGTGTCACAACCTGTCAGACATCCCATCGCGTACCGCGATGGGTGTCCCTTCTGATCCATCGCGTACCGCGATGGGTCAGGAAAACAGATTTTTCATAATTAACCCTCAACTTTGGAATTTTGGCAATTTTAGTCCCTAGACTTTGGAAAGTTGATACTTTGAACTCGAAATTTTCACGATGTTACATCCTCCCCACCTTGAAACAAATCTCGTCCTCGAGATTGCCTTACACGAACAAGTGGGGGTATTTCTTTCTCATTTCCGATTCAAGTTCCCATATATATTAAGGCCCTCTACGCGAGTCCCATTTTACTTTCACAATTTTCAATGTTCGTCTTTTTAATTTCTTTGTTTTCGAATCTTCAATTTTTATTGGACGTTCTACGAATTTATCTCATTAATTTCACTGTCTTTTAATGGCAAAGCCAAAGATTCATCAGTTAAGCACTTACGCATATTCGAAACATGGAATACATCATGTATCCCTTGCATTTTCTCAGGCAGTCGCAAAGGGTATGCAACAGTGCCGATTCGTTCAAGTACCTCGAAGGGTCCAACGAATCGAGGACTCAACTTTCCTTTCTTACCGAAGTGAACAAAACCTTTCCAAGGCGAGACTTTTAATAACACTTTGTCACCAACTTTAAATTCTAACGGTTTACAATGGACATCAGCGTAACTCTTTTGGCGATCTCGTGCCAGATGAAATGTCTTATTGTATATATCAACCTCGATGAACCTTTAGTTCATTTTCTTTTACTTGAAAACCTTTAGTTTAAAAGTAAATTATAAACCTTTAGTTTATATTAGAAACCCGACGTTTCTTCTTCTCTAAGAAACGTAATCATTTTCTTTTATTATTTAAGAATATTCATTATTCATTAAATAATATTTTCATAACAAAGAATATATACATATATACTTACACACATATATACGTATTCAACAATATTCAATAATCATTATTTCTTTGTTATGTTATCTTTTCTTTTCTTTTATCGAGGTATCGAGTATAACCTCGACTTAAGGCTTAAGCCTTGAATATAATATTATATTATATTGAATTGTCGTTAGCCTAACCTTGTTGGCGTTTAGAAACCCTAGGGGCTCGAGCAGGACTCCAACGCCGCTTCTTTTCTAGAACAAATCAACAAACGCCAATCTTCAACACACGATGGCACGCTTATCGAGACTCGTCGTCATTATGACAAACACCTTCTTGGTATATGGTGGAGGGTGGCATGCACTTTCAAGGAAACGTTGTACACAAACGAGGGATCGGGGCATGCTTATTGAGGCAAATCGATTATATGAACTTGGAATTCTATTGAGATGTCAGAGAGAGAAAAGAGCACTGAATTTGGTGTGCTTTGAATGAGATCCCGGACTTGCTATTTATAGGCAAAATCTGGGATCCCATCGCGTACCACGCCCGCTCCCTGGGCACTCATCGCGTACCGCGACGTAGCCTAGGTGAGTCACCCAGTAGGTCTTCCACGTGGCGGCAGTGTTGCCACGTGGTAACACGTGGCGGCAGACAGTGCCACCATGTGCCACGTGGCACACGTGTCACAACCTATCAGACATCCCATCGCGTACCGCGATGGGTGTCCCTTCTGATCCATCGCGTACCGCGATGGGTCAGGAAAACAGATTTTTCATAATTAACCCTCAACTTTAGAATTTTGGCAATTTTAGTCCTTAGACTTTGGAAAGTTGATACTTTGAACTCGAAATTTTCACGATGCTACATATACCTGGTAAAAGCTTCATGGAATAACTCACTTGGTAACTGAGAAAAGTGACGAACGTCTGAACGGGCCTCGGTAGTCTTCGACTGTGAATAAAACTCGTTTAGGAAGACTTGTTGCATCTCAGCCCAGTTTCTGATGTTGTGTGTTGGTACGAGTTAAACCACAGTTTCGCTTTGTCTTTTAACTAGAACTGGAATAACCGCAACCAGACTTCATCCTGATCGTACGTACCATCACCAATAGACCCGCAAATAGCCGAAAAATCGGTCAAGTGAGAATACGGGTCCTTCGAAGCCATCCCGTTGAAGTGAGGAACGATGTTGATGTAAGATGGCCGGGACTTAAAAGTTTGTTGTCCCTGCACTTGTTCCTGTGGAACCAACGGGGATGCTCCGTCTGAGATAGCCGGTCTGAACTGACTGTGAACACCATGAGCCAGGACTATGTAATTTCTCCTCTGCCCCCCCCCCCCCGGGGTTTCCCACACCGCCCCGGTTAACCGGAATACCACGAAATCTTTCGGGCCGTTCTGCATGATTTACTCAGTCTCGACCCCTTCCATTTCTGTTAACTGGCTCAGCCCGTCTTTGATTTACCGGGTCTTCCACTTCTTCTTGTTGGAATTGATCTGCCCAAGATACATATAGAGTTGATGTGGCTAGTACGTATTAATACAAGTCGGGTCATACCCAATAACAAGCTAGACAAACGCTACGATAATTATTATTAGATATGATCTAAGTAATGATTATCAACACTTGTATGTTTGAAAATGGGTTTTCTGAACATTTGCATATATGTGTGATAAGTAAATTATATGGATAATTAATAATAGAGATTTATTATTTATTTGGATAAATAATAATAATATGTTAAAATAAAATTAACAAATTGGGTTTTGAGTTTTGGGGGAAAAAACCCCTTAAGGGGGGCCGTCCACTCCCCTCTCTCTCTCTCCCTTTTGTTGTTTTCAATAACATGCATGAAGATCTATTGGATCTTCACTTCTTGCATACATCTCTCCCTCTCACACATACATTGCTCTCTCTCTTTTCTTCTCCAACCTGAACCGAGAACAAGAGGAAGAAGAAGAACAAGGTTGTTCTTGCAAGTGTTGGACCCTAGCAACCAAAGGTGTTTGTTGGAGCTTGTCGGGTATACAAGCTTGAGGATTCCTTTCCTTGGATTCTAGCTGTTCATTACCTTCATCCCCTTCGGTTTCCTAGACTTGAAGGTATGTATGTTAAACACCCTACGGTTGTGATTTGATAGCATGCATAATCGTATATGGATCCTGGATGGGTTTAACATAAATCGGTTTATGTGTAATGGTTAACAAGATTTTAAACTAATATCTTCCGCTGCGTTTTCCTTAATATATGATTATTTTGGACTTTGATAATCTTGCTAAAACCCAACAATGGCATCAAGAGCCACTTATACGATTACATGCTTCAAAATGGGTTCTAAAGTGCTCGGGTCTAATGGTATTTGTTATCATTTTGGCCGAGGACTTTAGGCATTTGGTTGCACCTTATTTTTCCAAGTTTTGCCAAACATGCATGTGGTAAAATCTTGAAAATTAGTCATTTTGGTTGCCAAATTTTGTTTGGGCTGAAACTGTGTTCTTCAGTCTTGGCCGAGAAACTCAATGGTAGAAAACCATAGTTCTCGGTCTGGCCGAAGACACCTGAAACCCTGTTCTTGGTTGGCCGAGAACTCATGGTAGGGAACCATGAGATTTCGGTTGACCGAAAACATGTTCTTGGTTGGACCGAGAACTCATGATGATGAATCATGGTTCTCGGTGTTGACCGAAAACAACTTCTCGGTTTTGACCGAGAACAATAGGTTCTCGGTGAACCAAAGCTTCTGGGCTGAAAACTCTGAAGCTTTGGTCTTCTGGCCGAGAACTATGTGTTCTCTGTTTTAGGCCGAGAACTAAGGGAAAGGGGAACATTCTGGTCAAGGGTTGACCTGCCTGGTCAAAGGTTGACCTGTTTGTGTGTATGTTCATTACCTAGCCATGACCTTGTGTATATTGAAGAATTATCGTTTGTGATTTATACATTTGGATGTAATATTCTTTATTCGGGTTGTAATCTATTTATTCTTTCAAATTGTTTGTAATAATAAGTAGAATAATTGTATTTCTTTTATTAGAACAAAATATATTAGGATATATTTTGTAAAAGAAGTTGCAACTACAACACCCTTTTGGGAGCCCAAGTGAAGAGTAGGATCACGACAAGAAGTGAACGCTTGAAGCATAAGGATGCGGAGTCAAGTGGGAGTTCACCATACCTTGTGTCATGCTCGTCCCTTAGGAGAGACCTTTTGACCCACTTGTTTCGGTCAACAAGAGTTGTCTATCTAGGTGGCTATGGTTATGAACATGTATTTGTATTTTATGCTTGTTTGGTTGTTTTAGTTTTATTATTTTATCATGTATGGATGTTACAATTAAAATCGACAACTAGCTTAAAGTGATTCCTTTGAAATTATTAAGTGATAAAATTGGTTTTATTAACTATTAATGATTTCATAATAAAATGGGTTTTATTAAAAGGAGTTTGAAATTGGTTTTCAAAGGTACCATACATTTGAATGCATGAAAATGAAAGGTACAATAAATAGTTTTCCAATCTAGAATTTTGAAAACTAAATCCCTTTTATAAACAAGTTGAGCACCATCCTTTTACACGACACTTAAGTCACTTGTAGACTTGATAGTGGGATAGGGTCACCTAACCACATTTAAGAAAACTTGTGATCTTAAGGTGGTTCTACAATACTTTTGGCTTTAGGGTCACTTAACCACTTGTATATGTAAACTCACACGTGTGTGTAAGTAAGACGACTTGATTTGGAAACCATGAATATAGGGTCACCTTAACATGGCATTCAAAGGTGTTGATGGGATTAAACATACCAACTAAACATATGATGTTTAACCGATCCCATAAAACTAGAAGTTGCAAATGGTTGCAATCGTTAAACGTTGACTACCTTGTTATTTCGAATAGTAGGATAAAGGTCACCTAACTACAATTTGAATGAAACGTTGGATTCTAGATTTTAATCAATAATTGTCTTGGAGACATTAAAGGGTATTAAAGATTAAAATTTTATTAATATCGAAAATACTAAATTGAATTTTGTTAAAACTCTTATATAGATGGTCGCAAACAACGCACCGAACGCAATTATCCCTCACGTGCATAATATATCACTAAGATCCATTCTGGATAAGGATCGTCTAAACTTTAACAACTTCATGGACTGGTATCGAAACTTGAGAATCGTTCTCAAGCAAGAAAAGAAGTCATATATTTTAGACGACCCTATTCCCGATGAACCCGATGTTGTCACACCCTCAAAATCCACTCACGGAGTTTTACCATCAGAGGGTGTGAACTGGCAGAATCGGAATCATCAGTTATAATCAAACCATAAAAACGTTTAAATGCAAATAAGTGCGGAAGCGTAAAAACCTTAATTCAAAAGTTGCGTCACGCAGGACGACTTAAAACCAAAGATAACTGTTAAAAATAAGTTTGCAGAATAAAAGTGTTTTCATTTAATGCATGCTCCTAAACCGCGCGCCCGCCTCGGCTACCTGAGAATAACATTCTAAAAGTGTCAACACAAGGTTGGTGAGTTCACAAGTTATATAAGATAAATCGTTTAGCGTTTGCATTCAGCGTTTACGTTAAGTGTTTTGCGTAACCACGTTACGGCGTTTTGCGTTTTGCGTAACCACGTTACGGCGTTTTGCGTTACCAGATAATGTTATGTCAAATTATATATCGATATGTAGCTAATCTATACAACAAGTATTACTAAGTGGTTCGACACCGAAGCTGACTGTTTATCAAGTGCCCGTCACCAGGTCAATCCAAACCATGGTAAGTGTTAGCCAAAATTACACCCACTCAACCTCCAGTTGAGCTTAGCGTCGGGTGGGGTTTGTCAAACCCAGTAGTACTACTCAACAGTGACTCGCTATTCTAAATATTAACCGGTTCGATGTGTGGGACTTCAAATGTTACGTTTGCCGCTTAGTCTTTACAAGTGATATATAATTTATAACAAAATCTTAAATATGCGTTTATCTCAAAAATGCTTTTATCGGAGTATGTTATCTCCCCCAAGTGAAAAACGTTTGAAAACAGTTTAAGAGTGGGGTAAGTGAACTCACTGTTTGCGAAGAATATCCCGAATTAGATCACCAAGTGATGCGCGTCGTAGAAACTCTCTAGCGTTCTAAATAACAAAGAGATTTTCTAAGTATCGGTATGTTTAACGAGTCTCTAGACTCGGCACATAATACCTATGCACGTAACATGTTTCGTGTTTCGTTTGTGAATCGTGTGTGACTTAAACAAGTACAATTGTGATACGATACGTGAGTGAACAATTACTTTTGTGTCTTGTATTAATAACATACTTTACTAGCAATTATCCCCGTAAGGGCATTTTGGTCAACAAATAACAATTACTAGCCATTATTCCCCATAAGGGCAATTTGGTCAAATCATGGCAATCAATTTGCAACTATTCCCCGCAAGGGTATTTTGGTCAAAACATAACAATTATATAAGAAATATCATATTTCATGCATTTATACACAACTCAGCAGCTAGTTTCACTGTGACAGAATTTCTACTTGAAATATTGTACTATTTCACCGATCATATCATCTCAATTAATTCACCAAAAATCACCACTGAAACATACATGTCTTAGGTTTCCAGAACATATTTTATCTTATTTTTATTCCATATAAATTTCTCATAATGATCAAAACACTACAGTAAACTCATATCAGTCAGATTCATGCGCAACAGAATGTTATTTGCAATTCCCGTTAAACGAAAAATCCAATAAATGCAAGACCACTTGGGTTTGGTTCCTAACTCAATGAGTCAACTTCTAGAAGTGGAACCAACCCAATTGGTCTCGTAGTTCATGAGATATAACATTTACAACATAACCTAACAGCAGGTCTAACAGCTCAGCTTTGCACAACGTTTTTGTAAAATCATAAAAGTAAACTTCTACTTGTCCAAAAATTACAAACTTATACTTTATAGAAACTAGACTCAACCTAGTTTACTGCAGTACCCACAATCTCAACCAATTTTCACGTTTACACTTCGTTGCAGTCACTTAAACATCGTATACACATTCTGTCCAGAATCTGTTCACATCAAAACTCAACAATTTAACTATCTATGGACCATAAATCAATCATATAACATGCTAGACACTACAACCACTATCCATGCATATCAATTACACCATACATACAAGATTAGGGTTTGTGTTTTAACTCAAATCAAAGACAACAATCAATCAAGCAACAACATCAATACTAGTTATCAATCATCATGAATTCAACAACCATCATGTTAACTCATACATACATATAAAGATCGGCTGCCTAGGGTTCTTAATTAACCCATTAAACATCAAAATTAAACAACAAGAAGGTAAAGGATGATCAATTATACCTTCCTAGCACCTAGTTCTTGGATTAAACACTTGATTAGGGCTTGTATGTGTGTGTGCTTGTGGACGGCAGCCAAGAGGGAGCAAGGGAGGGGCCGATCGGAGCTTGTAGGTTTATAATAATAAGTTAGGGTTAAGTGTTAAGGTTATATTTATAGATATACAAGTTACACTCTAGTCCCTCTACTTTCAAGTGTTGTTTTTCTAGCCTAACTAGCTTGTTTTCGTCTTGAGTTAACGTTTATAATCATGTTATCACATAACACATAAGTCTAACACATAATTATCACATAATTATTGTTTTGACGTTTTTCGTTTATTTATCAATCGTTTGCGTCAACTCGTTTGCGTTTCGGTGCAAATCCCGAAAGACTACACATGTAGTAAGTGTTAAGCGTCATTTAAACCCTAGTTTAAATGTAATGATGTGTGCGTTATAGATTCAATGATCTTAAAGTTTGAATTGACGGAGTTGAGTTAACGGAGTTAACCTGAAATTGACGATTGTCACAGATGTCAACAACTTGGATGCCTATGCGGATTGGCTCAAATACACCGAGGATTCGGTGCAAGTTTCTTGCCTCATGTTGGGAACAATGATTCCCGAGATCCAAAAGGATTTCGAGAATCATGGGGCGTATGACATGATTACCCAGCTTAAGGAAATGTTCCTTACTCAAGCTAGGGTTGAGCGTTTCGAAACGGTTCGAGCGCTTCATGCATGTAATATGGAAGAAACCCAATCTGTGTCATCTTATGTTCTTAAGATGAAAAGCCACATTGATCGGCTTGAATGGCTTAATTGTCTCGTCTCAAATGAGTTGGCCACAGATTTGATCCTAAATGGCCTAACTAAGAGATTTGAGACATTCGTTATGAACTACAACATGAACGGATGAGACAAAAGCATTGGTGAGCTTCACGCAATGCTTAAGACACCCGAGGCCGGCATGGGTAAAAAGGTTTTACCCGTTCTTGCGATCAATGAGGGTGACTCAAAGAAGAGGCATCACCCTGAACCCAAAGCAAAGGTTGCCATGGGTAAGGGGCAAGTCAAGAAGGGGTTCAAAGGAAAGGCAAATGCGGAGCCAAAACCAAAGAAGCTAAAGGTTAGCGCTGAGGATCCGTGTTTTGGTTGTGGGGGGATAGGTCACTGGATGAGGAATTGTCCGACCTATCTCAAAGAGTTGAAAGCTAAGAGGGATGCGAGGCAAACCTCAGGTACAACTTTCATGATCCACATTGATCTTAATATTATTTCTTCTAACACATGGGTATTGGATACCGGATGTGGAACTCTTATCTGCAATTCATTGCAGGGGTTCAAAAGAAGAAATGATGTGAAGAAAGGAGATACAAGTCTCTTCATGGGCAATGGAGCAAAGGTTGACGTCCAAGCTTGAGGAGATTATGTTTTAAAGCTTCCAAATGGTTTGGAAATTATTTTGAAAAACATTTTATATTCCCCTAGTTTGACTAGGAATATTATCTCCGTTTCTGTATTAAGACAATCTGGTTATGATTTTAAGTTTGTTGACAATGGTATTTATGTTTTCATGGATAATGTCTTTTACTTTAAAGCGATGCCATTTAATGGCATTTATGAATTAATTCATGATGACTCATACATTGATAACTCGTTGTACCAAGCTAACACCAAAAGACTCAAAGTGGATTTGAGTAATACTTTTCTTTGGCATTGTCGACTTGGTCACATAAACAAGAATCGCATTCATACACTTCGAATGGTCTTTTGAAATCAAAGAATGATTCATTTGATGAATGTGAATCTTGCTTATTGGGAAAGATGACCAAAGAGCCCTTTAATGGTACAAATGAAAGGGCAAAAGACATATTAGGTATCATACATTCGGATGTATGTGGACCTTTTAGGACAATGACAAGAAATGGTAAAAGATACTTCATTACCTTTACCAAAGATTATAGTCGCTATGGGTATGTGTTCTTGTTAAGACACAAAAATGAGGCCTTTGAAATGTTCAAAGTCTTCCAAAATGAAGTACAAAATCAACTCAACAAGATAATCAAAGTACTACATTCCGATAGAGGAGGTGAATACCTCAATGATGCGTTCCTAGAACATCTTAGGAGTTGTGGGATTGTCTCACAACTTACTCCACCAGGAACACCACAACATAATGGTGTGTCCGAAAGGAGGAATCGAACTTTATTGGATATGGTTCGATCCATGATGGCTAGAAGCTCGTTACCTCTATCATTTTGGGTTTCGCTGTGATCTTCGCAACCCGTATTTTAAATATGGCACCAACGAAGAAAGTGGATAGGACACATTATGAAATATGGCATGGAAAGGCTCCATCATTATCATATTTAAAGGTATGGGGTTGTGAGGCTTATGTTATGATCTACACCCCTGACAAACTTGAATGTCGATCCACCAAGTTTATATTTGTAGGATATCTCACAGATTCGATGGGATACCATTTATACAATCCAAACGAGCATAAAGTATTTATAGCTCGAAAGGCAAAGTTCTTGGAAAGAAGGTTCCTTATGTAAGGAACTGACAAAACTGTGGAACTCGAGGAGGATCAAGAACCACAAACTGATACACGTTTGGTTGACACTAGCAATCAACAAGAGGTTGTTGATTATTATCAAATGGTTGATCAAAACACACAAAACGTTCGCAAATCTGGTAGAATTAGCACTCCACCTGAAAGATATGGATTTTTCATGGATGGATGCTATGTGGTGGATTCCGACGAACCAACCACATACCGAGATGCAATGTCACAATATGATTGTGATAAATGGCTGGAAGCCATGAACATTGAGATGCAATCCATGCATGACAATCAATTATGGGACTTGGTTGCTCCACCTCTAAATTCCAAACTAGTTGGAAATAAGTGGGTTTTCAAGAAGAAGACTGATATGCATGGAAACTTGGATACTTATATGGTTAGACTTGTAGCAAAGAGTTTCACTCAAACTCAAGGGGTTGATTATGATGAAACTTTCTCGCCTGTGGCAATGCTAAAGTCTATAAGGATATTGTTTGCCATAGCCGCATATTGTGACTATGAGATATGGCAAATGGATGTCAAAACTGCTTTTCTAAATGGCCATCTTGAGGAAGATGTCTATATGGTTCAGCCTGAAGGTTTTGTCGATCCACAACATCCTAATAAAGTGTGCAAGTTGAAGAAATCAATCTATGGATTGAAACAAGCATTTAGGAGTTGGAATCGTCGTTTTGATGATGAGGTCAAGAAATTTAGATTCATTAAAAACGCTGATGAAGCTTGTGTGTATAAGAAAGCTAGTGGGAGCATCATTACCTTTCTGGTATTATATGTCGATGATATATTGTTATTTGGAAATGACATTCCAACCTTGGAAGGTGTAAAAGCCTGGCTTGGAAGTTGCTTTTCCATAAAGGATATTGGTGAAGCCGCCTAAATTCTAGGAATAAGGATCTATAGGGATAGATCAAGGCGGTTGATAGGTTTGAATCAAAGTGCATACATTGACAAAATCTTGAAAAGGTTCAAGATGGAAAACTCTAAGAAAGGTTTGGTACCTATTCAAAGAGGAACAATGTTGAGTGCCTCTCAATGTCCAAGCTCAAAGGATGAGCAAGACAAAATGAATGGAATCCCATATGCATCTGCTATAGGATCCATCATGTATGCCATTATTTGCACAAGACCGGATGTGTCATGCGCCTTGAGCATGACAAGTAGATACCAACAAAATCCGGGAACTAGCCATTGGATGGCTGTTAAGAGCATATTGAAATACCTTAGGAGGACTAAGGATATGTTTCTCATATATAGCTCTGGTGAGGAGGAACTCGTTGTAAAGGGTCACACTGATGCGAGTTTCCAAACTGATCGAGATAATTCTCGATCACAATCGGGATATGTCTTCGTTCTCAATGGTGGTGCTGTCTCCCGGAAGAGCGCAAAACAAGACGTGGTCACCTTGTCCACCACTGAATCTGAATACATCGCCGCCTCCTTGGCAGCTCAAGAAGCTGCATGGATTAAAAAGTTCATTGTTGATCTAGGAGTGGTCCGTACCATTCAGGACCCTCTAGAAATCTTTTGTGACAACGAGGGTGCGATTGCTCAAATCAAGGAACCCCGTGCACATCAAAAGACTAGGCACATTGAGCGGAGGTTCAACTACATAAGGGATGAAGTTGAAAAGGGAAAGATATGTATTCGCAAAGTTCACACTGATCAAAACATTGTGGACCCACTCACGAAACTCCTTGAAAGGCCGAAGCATGAGGGTCATACTTGCGCCTTAGGACTTCGATATTCTAGTGATTGGATTTGATCAAAATTTTTGTATTTGGATATTGGAACAATTTTATTTTAACTCAATCATATGGTTTTGGTTATGGTCATGTTCTTGAGTTATGTTCCATTTTAGTATGTTTAAATCCGTGAATAATTTGAATTATTCTAAACGTCCGTAGTCGATCGTAGTTGTGGAAACAAATATGAAAGAAAGACTATTATGAACTTGGATTGGTAGATATTCACAAGGTATGAATATAGCAAAGGGATTGCTGCCAAGGTTCATAGATATTTATGGGATAAACATTGGACTGACCCGCTCTCAACTTTACTGCATGGAATCCTTGTGATTTGTGATCATAAGTAAATTTGAGTAAAGGCGAACATCATAGTATCCTCTGACCTGAGATACATATAGGGTCTTGATATTCACCGACTATTATTCTTTAACTTAGTACTTCGCTACTCTGAAATATGTCACTACATAAGGCTAAGCTCAAGTGTAATATAAGACGATAGTGAGAGACGTATGTAGTCAATAGGGGATTTGTCCCTCTTATTCGTTGAGAGTTAAATGTCTAAGGTCTGATAAGTTAAATTAACAGAGAATGATCATTCTGTGTCTCTGGATTTAACATGACATTTGTGGCAAAAGGATAAATGATATTCACCTAAATCATTTCAAGTATGGGACTTGAAGGGGATGATGTTATTGAATGGCACTTCGTCATGCGTATTAGGGATAGTAAACCGTTGTTAGGCGGTATTTGCTATTTGCATCAATCTTCAATGAATCTTGTGCAAGTGGGAGATTGTTGGAATTGATCTGCCCAAGACACATATAAGAGTTGATGTGGCTAGTACGTATTGATCCAAGTCGGGTCATACCCAATAACAAGCTAGACAAACGCTACGATAATTATTATTAGATATGATCTAAGTAATGATTATCAACACTTGTATATTTGAAAACGGGTTTTCTGAACATTTGCATATGTGTGTGATAAGTAAATTATATGGATAATTTATAATAGAGATTTATTATTTATTTGGATAAATAATAATAATATGTTAAAATAAAATTAACAAATTGGGTTTTGAGTTTTGGTTGGGGGGGGGGGGGGGGGAACCCCTTAAGGGGGGCCGGCCCCTCCTCTCTCTCTCTCCATTTTGTTGTTTTCAATAACATGCATGAAGATCTATTGGATCTTCATTTCTTGCATACATCTCTCCCTCTCACACACACATTGCTCTCTCTCTTTTCTTCTCCAACCTGAACCGAGAACAAGAGGAAGAAGAAGAACAAGGGTGTTCCTGCAAGTGTTGGACCCTAGCAACCAAAGGTGTTTGTTGGAGCTTGTCGGGTATACAAGCTTGAGGATTCCTTTCCTTGGATTATAGCCGTTCATTACCTTCATCCCCTTTGGTTTCCTAGACTTGAAGGTATGTATGTTAAACACCCTATGGTTGTGATTTGATAGCATGCATAATCGTATATGGATCCTGGATGGGTTTAACATAAATCGGTTTATGTGTAATGGTTAACAAGATTTTAAACTAATATCTTCCGCTGCATTTTCCTTAATATATGATTGTTTTGGACTTTGATAATCTTGCTAAAACACAACACTTTTTCATACTGATTATCACCCTCAATCTCCGGTTCATCAACCTCATTCTCGGGCTCAATCGCCCGATTCCTCCGAACCCATCGATCTACCTCATCATCAGCTGCCCGAAAACCTTCATTTCCATTATTATCTTCACCCTCATCCTCATCTTCAGTTGGAACACTCGATCGAACATCATCAATATTTATCCGAACTCGGCGGTTGGGGTTATTGTTTGGTGCGGATGGTCCGGCTTGGTTAAATAGGTTTCGGTTTCGGTTTTGGTTTCGGGTTCTGGAAGCACGAGCTGAGTGATTTTGGTCATTTGGGTTATTGAAGTTTGGTGGGTCAGGTATGTTGTCAGGGTGAAAGTGGTTATTCTGTGGAAGTGGGTCTTGGTTTTGGTTGTTATTCTGGTTCTGATTTTGATTCTGGTTCTGGTCTTCCATTTCTGAGTTTCTGTTTTGTCCTCGGTTCTGCCGAGCTACTCTCTCGATTTCGGGCTCGTAAACTAATGGAGACTGTCGGCCCGAATGGCGGGTGCGCATAAACCTGTAATCTGCACAACTAACACAACCCGCGTAAAATGAAAAAATACAAATAAAATAAAGTAAAATAAAATTTAAACTAAAAACTGAAAACTAACTAACACGAAAATCAAATAACACGAAAAACAAAAAGCGCACTAACTCCCCGGCAACGGCGCCATTTTTGATGACCGTCGTTCGAGTCAATCAAAAACCTAATTATTCTAAATAGTTAGAGCAAGTAGGGTATCGTATCACAAGGAGTATGTGGTCAATGCAATTCGTGTACAGATTTACTTTTATGAAGTAACTGGTTTTTAGTGCTGATCACACAAGCAATAGTTTGAATTAAGAGAACTAAGCAACGAACAAGTAAACGAGTATTAAGCAGTTAACAAAGCAAACCACACCCGGGAATACAAGTAAGCAACCGAACAGTATCTCATGCAACCTAACAAATTTATTATTAACGATTAATTGAAAAATGATCAACCAGACAAAACCTTAGACATCAACAATTACTTTACACAAGGCACTGGTTATCAAACAGTCCTTGCCAGTGTGACTCAGTTAAGGGTAATTGTACGTTTTATCGTATTCAATCTAACCAAACAGTTATATGACTAATTATCTAGCAACCGGTAACAGATCTTATATGACTAATTATCTAGCAACCGGTAACAGATCATTCAGACCAACGTAAACCTAAACCGGCCGAACACACAGAAATACTAAACATCAATAATCATACATCAATCATCAATAACAATACACAAGTATTCTTAATCACATGAGAAAAACTGTAAAAGGTTATAAACTATACATCCCGGGTGCGATTCTAGGAGATTAGCCGAGCCGAGACATCATCAAATCTTCGATACGGATGATATGGATCATGTAGAAGGTCTTGGCACAAGCTATAATGGTGGAAATCGCCTCTTGGAGCTGCTGGAATCGCCTATGGTTCGTCAAAACGGAGTTAGGGTTGATGAGATTGAAAAACATATAAACCTAAATTTCCCGTCTGCACCCCCATCGCGATACGCGATGGGGTCTTCAATGGTCCATCGCGTATCGCGATGGACCAGAAAGTCAAAGCTTAATTAACACCCCATAGCGATACGCTATGGGTCTTCAAGCGAGCCCATCGCGTATCACGATGGGTCTCCTCACCAGCAAACATCATTAAACTTCTCGTTTCGCGTGCTGGACATCCCTGGTCTTCATTCTGTGCTATAACAGGTCCATATTGAGTACTTTAACGTCTGTGACCTGAAATCCAATAATACACGTATGAAGTATCGATAGTTCTAGAATAAACAGTTAAAACTAAACAATAAACAAACTAAAACATATACAAATTAACCGACCATCAAAACCTGAAGTCAACTTTCCAAAATAATGAATGTTATGAGATAACTCAATAAAACTTTATAAGACTTAACCAAGTATGTAGATCTATTGTTTTAGAACTAACAACATACGTTAAGCGAGTGTTCGGTTTTGTCGGTCCAAACTATGTTATGAGATCAATTTGGATCCAACATTTCCAAGTACTAAAGAAGATAATTAAAATCAGTTTGTAAACTATTTTTAAAGAAATATACAAGTCTTAATAGCTAAAAACACACTTGTGTGTCTTAAGCGAGTAAAAATCGGATCGGTTCGGTTTCCATCTCACAATACGTTACTTGATGGTCTCAACATGCCCAAATAACCATGAACTTGTATAAACGAATTTTAGAAACTTAAATCTAACATAAAGCATGTTTAAAACAACTATTTAACAAAACTAGTAACAAGTTCGGTTCACGGTTTGGACTATTTACGGTTAAACCGAGGTTAGTCTCTACAAACCCACACCATGGAACTTCATAAATACTAAAAAGAACATAAGTTAAACAAGATTAATATGTGCAACAAGTTATGTGTGTGTATATATATCAAGAACACGAACTCCTCCATGAAGCCTTGCCTTACGAGGTCCGAAACTTAGCCAACCGGAGTCGGAGAAGTAACTACCAAAGGAAACAAGGGGTGTGTATTATATATATGTTGTACCACCATAAACAAGTATTAGTAAGACTACATAAGCTAAAAAGAATGAAAGATGAAGCTTGGTTTGACATTTGGAAGTCAAACCTTCAAGAACTCATAAATAAAACAACCTTGGATCTATGAAGAACTGAGAGAGTTTTTGGAGATGTACCAAGTGTGAAAAGAAGGAGATGGGTGTGTATATATAGGGTAAGGGTCAAAGCTTCTTTGCAAGGTTCTCTTTTATGTTTACATGAAATTAGGTTGGTTAAACAAACAAGCAAAGCATAAAACAACAAACAAAAAAATGAAATGAGTACAGCTCTCCCTAGGCGTTGCGAGAGCTCATTCAATCCCTGGCCGCGCGGCACGGCGTGCCCAGGGGGGCTGGCCCAGCTCATCTTTTGTGGTTCGTTTGTACGCCCAGAAGTTCGTTTTTGATGTATTTTAGTCGTTTTAAAGCCGTTTTCGAATCCGTAAAAGAGGTTTTTCAAGTTGAACAAATGGGAATGTTTTTGGTAACATAAAAATCCAATATTTTATATGTCATGAGTTTCGGTTTACAAAACGGGTCGGTTTACAACATAAAACAAATACAAAACGAATACAACCAAGACCCGAAATTGACGAATGTCACAGTAATACCTTCTAGAAGAGGACAACTGCACCAATAATATTATTTTAACCATCGACTATAAATACTCACTTCATCATCATGAGGTATTCATTCACACTTCACATATTACATCAATCACTTAAGAACTTTCTCTCTCCAAATAATTGTACTTATTCTCACGTCGGAGGGTGGTTACGAGAAAACGCCCACTATTGTCCTTCTCGTGACGAGCTCACAGTGGTCCTGTTTTGCAGGTCCTCGTCGTTGGGGCTGTTAGATTTGTTCTTGTATTAACTTGTATCCTGTCACGTAATCCATACCCTAGTGGAATCATCGGTCTAACCTATTCGGGTTTAGATCCGTGCTTCTTCGCTACTCCACATCATCACCATTTTAATCTCTCTCTTCTCTTCTCTTTCTCACTCATAAAAGAGAGTGTAGGTTTTTATAATTCCAAACATTTTGCTCTCTCTCTCTCCTCCTGGTGGTCACCTCCAATGGTGGACATCTATTTATGGGTTTAGTTGGAATCCAAGCGGTTGGAATGCTTTCACGTTTCAACACAAATAAAACATGAAAATCGGTAAATCATTGTTGTTGAAACTTTATTCATGCGGGTATGACTCTTAATACATTGAGACAACAATGATGTCAAGCAAGTAAGCGCCGACAACAACGTCAACCTTGGCGGACAATGTCGTGATAAACATAGAGCAACAAAAAGCGTCTAACAACGATGAAATGACAGTTACCAGATACTAATAAAGTGCGTTTTTAAAGTTTAAGAAACCTAGATGTAGTATGATAATCATATAAACATGTAAACTCATATTAAGGGTATGTTTGGCAAAACTAGCTGGTAGCTGATAGCTGTAAGCTGGAAGCTGTAGGCTGAAGGTTGGAAGCTGAAGGCTGTAAGCTGGTAGCTGTTAGCTGTAGCTTTTTAAATATTTAGGTGTTTGGCAGAGTAGCGGAAGCTTTTAATAAAACTAGCTGGGTTCCCGTGTGGTGCGGCGGAATGGGCGCACAACCTAACATCAACCGCATAATCAATGTCGGTACATGATTCACCTGATGACAATACATACATAACCTGAATGTAATTCATGGAAAAGCAGTAAGCTTGTAAATGATGTCGAAAATCAAGAAACAAAGCTGAAATATACGGTAATTTCAAATAGATAATTTTTTAAACCAACATATTTTGATATGAATCACTTTTTGAACATGCACTGTTCTAATCTGAAACATGTTCTGACCTGACCCCTTTCGACTCAAAAGCGTACCGACACAAATCGAACTAATTTAACCCTTTTTGTATCGACTCGTTCTGACCTTAATTTGGTCTTACACATGACTCAAATTCGTCTTACTCGACTCCTAATTTGGTCTTACACATGACTCGAGTTCACCTAACTCGACTTTTTATCGATCCTACCCGATAATCACGTAGTATGTTAATTTTTTAAAGTTAAAGAAGTATAACAATATCATACTCAAATTAAAGAGAATAAAATGCTCGTTTTTATGATGTAATTTGTTTAAAAAATTATTAATGTGCGAAAAAGTTATAGCTCCTAAAAAAGTCGTGGGGTAATTAGTTTTGAATAATGGTTGAATGTGTAACTATTATATAAATTAACAAAAGTTGATATAAGTTCAAGTACTAAACTTGTAAATTCAAATGTAAAAGCTTATAGCTAACTTTTTCTCAAACGCTACCAATACTAGCGTTTGAAAAAGAAGTTTTTTCTACAAATCTAAAAGCTTGAAGCTACTTAAACCAAACAAAGCTTTTTATTAAATATGAACTTTTTTATAAAAGCTTAAAGCTTGTAGCTTATAAAAGCTCATTGTCAAACAAGTTGCACATATTATTTAGTTTGTATAAATTAACATGTAAAATCATATTATTTGGTTTGTATAAATCAGTCTCATAAAAATAGTTGAAGCGAGAACCAAGTAAAAGTTGCGTCAAAAAAGGTATAAATGGAGTGTTTTAAAAACAAAAAGCCACTTGATAATAAATAAATAAATAAACAAACAAAAAAGAAGGTATATTTGGAAAGAAAAACTTAACTAAATTAATGTTTAATAAAGAAAATGTGTATTGAAGCCCAACGAACTGAAACATTCAAATTGAAATCAAAGGCTGCAAATGACAACAATCGAAGAAGAAGAAGATGAAAAAGGTGAAGAAGTGGGAGAGTGGGTGTGGTGGGGTTGGATTGGATTGGTTTCATAGTCCTGACGTGGCAAGAGCAGATTGGTCAAAGCACGAGTCATTTTCTCCTTGTACTCACAAAAACCCATGTCAGAGAGTGTTGGGTGTTGTGTTAATTCCAATATTAATAAGAAACACCCCTATTTCATCACATCCGTGCCCCACCCCCTAAAACCCACCTCGATACCCTTTGTCTCTCTCTGATCTACTGCTGTAAGTTGTTGTTCTCTTTGATTTTACGTTAATTGCTTTCTGCCTGCTGTGATCCAATTGGGGGGTTTCTATGTCTGTCATTGATTAGGTAACATGGCTTTGATTCTTTTATTAATTGTTTTTATGTTTTGCTTTCTTTTCATTTTCTTTTAGTCGGGATTTTTACATCCATGGGTTTAGTTATGAAATTTGATATCATTGTATGGTTTGCATTGTTGTTTTTATGCATTTCTGAAGAGGGCACTGGTTTGAAATGTCTGTTTGTTGAATCCGGTTTTACTTATTATTCTGTGACATCCATTGATCTTTGACTAGTGAAAAATAGTACTCCAATATTATTCATGTATGTTTCTTAATGTACTAGATTGGAGGTTTGACTACCTGCAAATGTTATGCATTACCCTTAACATAAGATGAAAGATCTGGATGTCACGATGAAGAATAATGAGTTATCAACCAGTGACATCATCAGTGGAAACTGGGTTTTGAAGCGTAAGCGGAAAAAGATTCCTTCAGGCGCAATCAGGCCCAATGCCTCCATACCATCAGAATCTCATACGAGTGCTTCACCGAGAAGCAAGATAAAGATAGAAGGCTCTTCTGTGTGCCGCCCCACTAAAGAAAAAGGAAACGATGGAGTGAGTTATTATTATTTCATTATTATAGTCCAGTGAAATAATCAGTTTTTGAATATTACATAATCTATTTATGTTTGTTTTTTGTGTTTCCGCAGAATTATTACGAATGCGTTGTTTGTGATCTTGGTGGCAAATTGCTCTGTTGTGACAGCTGTCCTAGAACGTATCATATCGAGTGCCTGGATCCACCTCTTAAGGTTTGTATTTATTTTTTATATGTTAATAATAAAATGATGAAAGTTGTTGCAGTGAAAGCTAACTATATTTTTTCTTTTAATTCGCGTATTAAGCGGATACCTACTGGGAAGTGGAATTGCCCTGGCTGCTGTCTTAATAAAAGCTCGGTTGAGCCTGTTGATGATTTGGATCCGTCATCAAAACGTACTAAATCAAATGTCACAAATAAAAATTTTAAAAGTATTAATAAATCTGCAAAAAGTGACAAAAATGGGAAGAAAGGATTGAAGAAAGATATATTGACAGTTTCAAGCCCTAAAAAAGAGAAGCAGATTGATGAAGAAGAAAATAAGGTTATTATGGAGATAGAGGGGAATGAAGAAAAAGACGATGAGGATGATGGTCCATTGAAGGAAGTTGTTCTTGGTGTAGAAAGTGTTAGCAGGATATCCATGAAAAGAAAAAGAAAAAGAAAAAGTACAAGTAAATCTTCAATGGATGAAGTTAAAAAAGAAGCCGAAGAGTGATAAGGGTAAAAATGGTAAACCGCATTCGGCATCAAGCAGTTCTCAAACAAAGCAGAAGTCGGTTAAACAAACAAAGGAGAAATCTTTGTCAAAAACAGACATGGGAAGTGAAGTTTCTCATATCAAGTTTAATGACGAGGTATTAATTTCTTATCTAGTTATGGTATTAATGATATAATTATGTAAATAGTTAATTTGTTAAATATGATATGAAAACTATATTACTACAATAATAATTAACTTTGTTCTTGGTAAAGCAGTTTAAGCGGTTGAATTAATGCAGTTGAGTTACTTTCTTATGAATTTTGATACGTTTGACTCGTAAACTTTTAGTCAAAGTTTTATTCTAGCCCATTTGACCTATGAGAGACAAAATATAACCCAACTGGATCTATTTATTTAAAAATGGACCGAAATCCAATCTGTTCTTCGTTTACAGTTTCCTATATTATTAGAACTATTAAAGTCTTTGTAGGTGATTTAGGTCTGGAGCTAGTATAGGAACTTTTTGAACATATATATAGAAATGTTAACCAATACTTCACATTGTGAATCTTACAATAAATGGAAGAACAATCTTTAAGCACATAAATGCTGATTATATTTAATGATTTTTAGATACCCTACAAAAAAAACTAGATTTAACTGTCTTTATTCCTGTATATTACCCTTCTAGTTCATGACCAAATATTGATATTTATTTTGTTGTCTGCCAATATATTGCAGGTTGATCGGGTATTAGGCTGTCGAATTGTAACCATTGAGACGAATTTTGTGCTTAATCAATCTGCAACAGAAGCCGACAACACATCTTCTCAGAATCTTACTATAACCGACAATCATATTGAAAAGGCAGATGAAAATCTCACATGCAACGCATCAGACGTTGGAGATGCTGAAATAGTCAACGAGGACACCAAGAATAAATTGACCAATCCTGATACAGAAACACTGACCAAAGATTTTAGTGAAGAGAACTTGGTAGATTTGACTGGTCAACCCACAGATGATCGTGGGCCCACCTCAACTGACAAGAAAAACAAAGACGAGCCGGCTTCAACTTCAGCTGATTTAGCAAAACCAACCGAAGATATTTTGGCAAGAGATAAAAATAATAATATCAACGAGAAAAAGGAGACTTATGAGTTTTTAGTCAAATGGGCAGGAAAGTCAAACTTACATAATGCTTGGATACCCGAATCACAGTTAAAAGTAATTGCAAAAAGGAAACTAGACAACTACAAGTTTAAATATGGAAGAACAGTGATTAATATTTGTGAAGATAAGTGGAAAGTTCCACAACGTGTGATTGCTAAAGACGAATCTTCCCATGTTTTTGTGAAGTGGACCGGTCTTCCTTATATTGAATGCACATGGGAAAACATAAACGAGCCAATAATCGCAAAATCGTCTCATCTTATTGATTTATTCAATCTTTTTGAGCAACAAACCCTAGAAAAAGAGGCTGTTAAAACCAAGCCAATTAAGGAAAAGGGTAATGATGTAATTACTCTAACCAAGCAGCCTAAAGAATTAAAGGGTTCGTTATTCCCACATCAACTAGAAGCACTTAATTGGTTGAGAAAATGTTGGTCAAAGTCAAAGAACGTGATCCTTGCAGACGAAATGGGATTGGGTAAAACAATATCCGCTTCCGCCTTTTTATCATCTTTGTATTTTGAATTTAAACATCGGTTACCGTCTCTTGTTTTGGTTCCTCTCTCCACTATGCCAAATTGGATGGCGGAATTTTCTTTATGGGCACCAAATTTAAACGTGGTCGAATATCATGGGTGTTCGCGGGCCCGAGCATTAATGCGCGAGTACGAATGGCACGCGAGTGACCCGGTGACTTCAAAGAAAACATCTAGTTATAAATTCAATGTCCTTTTAACCACTTATGAGATGATTCTTGCTGACTCAGCACGTTTAAGTAAAATCCCATGGGAAGCGCTTATTGTTGACGAGGGCCATCGACTTAAAAACTCGGGTAGTAAACTTTTTAGCTTGCTCAACACGTTCTCGTTTCAACATCGTGTGTTATTAACGGGAACCCCTCTTCAAAACAACTTTGGAGAGATGTATAATTTGTTAAATTTCTTGCAGCCTGCTTCGTTTCCGTCTTTAAAATCTTTTGAAGATAAGTTTAGTGATCTCACAACAACCGAAAAAGTCAACGAGTTGAAGAAACTTGTGGCCCCACATATGCTTAGACGGTTAAAGAAAGATGCTATGCAAAATATTCCTCCAAAAACCGAACGGGTCGTACCCGTTGACTTATCAACCATTCAAGCTGAGTATTACCGGGCAATGTTAACGAAGAACTATCAGGTGTTACGTAATATCGGAAAAGGGGTCCCGCAACAATCAATGTTGAATATTGTAATGCAATTGAGAAAAGTTTGTAACCACCCGTATCTCATCCCAGGAACCGAACCCGAAACCGGGTCGGTTGAGTTTCTTCACGATATGCGTATTAAGGCTTCTGCTAAACTTGCTTTGCTTCATTCGATGCTTAAAGTATTGCACAAAGACGGTCATCGGGTTCTTATATTTTCACAAATGACTAAGCTTTTGAATATTCTTGAAGATTATTTGAATATTGAGTTCGGGCCTATTGCATTCGAGAGAGTTGACGGGTCGGTCTCGATAGCTGACCGACAAATAAGAATTGCACGGTTTAATCAAGATAAAAGTCGGTTTGTGTTTTTGTTATCAACCCGTTCGTGTGGGCTCGGGATCAATTTGGCGAGTGCGGATACGGTTATAATATACGATTCGGATTTTAACCAGCATGCGGATATTCAAGCGATGAACCGGGCCCACAGAATCGGGCAGTCAAAGCGACTTCTTGTTTACAGGCTTGTTGTTCGTGCAAGTGTTGAAGAACGAATATTACAGCTTGCAAAGAAGAAGTTAATGTTGGATCATCTCTTTGTTAACAAATCGGGATCTCAAAAAGAGGTTGAAGATATTTTAAAATGGGGAACCGAACAGCTTTTTGAAGATTCATCCAAAGATACCGGGGGTGAAAGTAATGTTAATAAAGATGAAGGTTCGGTTGATTTGGAACATAAGAATAAAAGACGGGTTGGGGGTTTGGGTGACGTGTACCAGGATAAGTGTACAGCTGGCAGTGCACAGGTTGTGTGGGATGAAGCTGCTGTTTTGAAGTTGCTTGACCGGTCAAACATTGACTCTGTTTTGACCGAAAATTGTGAAGGAGATATGGAAAATGATATGCTTGGGTCAGTGAAGGTATGATAAAATCACTTAAGTACACAAAGTTTAAATTTTTGTATCTTTTGATTGTTTTCTATCTTGTTATTTTTAATTATTCTCTGGATTGGAACGATGAAACAATAGAAGAACAAGCAGGAATCGAATCCCCGTCATCAATAATTGACAGGCCCACTTCCCACAATCTAGAAAAGAAAGAGGATATTGCTGGGAACATTACTGAAGAAAATGAATGGGATAGGCTTCTGAGAGTGAGGTAACTCGTACAATCTATATTTTTAATAAAATTTTCTAATATTGGATTTGTAGGTGGGAAAAGTACCAGAGCGAGGAAGAAGCGGCTCTTGGTCGTGGGAAAAGGGTAAGGAAAGCTGTTTCATACAGGGAAGCCTATGCTCCACAACCTGCCGAAACGTTAAATCAGGTAACTTTAGGTTTTAATATTTTTTTGTTATTGTTTATATATTTGATGCTGATTATTCAATTATATGATCACCTTAATAAACACATTCAAACATGGTAAGTCATACATTTGGGCATTTAGTAGCTATTAAATGGCTTACCATACTGTGATTATTATTATTTTTACATCTCTGCAGAATGGTTCTGATGAGGAACGGGAACCAGAGCCGGTGCGTGAGTATACACCTGCAGGAAAAGCTCTGAAAATTAAGTTGTGAGTTTTGCATTCTCTTAAAAATATGCATCTTTTAAAGCGTAATTAGACCTTTGTTCTTGTGATTATAATGTGAGATGGAATAATTGTTATTAGTTTAAGTTATGAAATAAAATGGCCAAATAAAAACATTTATGCATAGTGTAATGATGTGTTCTTTTTAACAGTGCTAAGCTTCGAGCCAGACAAAAAGACCTGTTGGCTAAAATGAAAACATTTAGAGAATCATTTCCTACTGAAGGACATGATGGTGCGGGTCCTGTCCTGCCACCAAACATCGATGCTCAAAGTGAAGCCCAAGAAGACAAGCCAATGAGCAAGACCGATCCTAATCTAAAGCCAGACAAGGTACCCTCATAAACCATGATTTGACCCTTAACCTTGTTCGAACAGGTTGGTTCAGTTTGACCTGGTTCAGTTTGATCCGGATCACTTTTGTCCTGCTTTTAAAAAATTAATACCTTAAGTATGAATTAAGAGTAACAATCTATTCCTTTTAGTCAACCATGATTTGACCCTTAATTCTTGTTGAAATGGGTTGGTTTGGTTTGACCCCAAACACTTTTGTCCATTTTTTATAAATAATTAAATGATTAGAGAGTGATAATTTAATTTTCTTATAAAGTATGATTTGAACCTTAATCCTTGTTGAACCGGGCTGGTTCGGTTTGATCTGGAACACTTTTCTCCAATTTTTGTATAATTTACAGGTTAAATATTTTATTAGAGTCCCATTATAAAAAGTATTTTATTAGAGCAAATATATATATTTTTTTAACAAAAAAAAGCAAATTAGAAGGTTTGTATGCATTAAAAATATGCATCGAACAACTTTCTACATGTTCTTGTTAGACATATAACGAGGGGTATAAATGATTCAAGCGAAGCTTAAACGAGCTCGAGCCTAAGGATCATCATCATCATCATCGTACTCAGTAAATCCCACCAATAGCAAAGCTATGGTAGGGTCTGAGGAGGGTAAGAGTAGACAGCCTTACCTCTACCCCGTAGGAATAGAGAGGCTGCTTCTAATGAGACCTAGTTTTGCCTCAAGCCTTGGACATAAGGCACATAACACTCAACCATTGGGAAACCCACCGATTGGTGCATGTACCTTTGTCTTTCGGCCATCAATGCCACCACATGATGCCTGATTAACCTTCCGCCACTTTTAACGTTATTTTCACGAAATTAGTAAAATAACGTCAAAGTTAGTGTAATTTCACTTTTGCCCACCTGAGGGCCCACATATACATTATATGCGCGCACCGCAACCAGGGCGAGCTCGAACCTAAAGATGAGCTTGTTTAATAAATGAGCCCAATACCGGGCTACAGTTATAGAGCTCGAGCTGGCTTGTGAGCTTAAATGTGCCATTGTTTGTATAATTTTTTTATCTAATAGTTTCAATATATATATTTATACAATAACTATTATGATTTAGAAATTTGTGATAAAAATAACTAAATAATATATCATGTTACATACAAAAATTACAATTATCATCATCATCATCATCATCATCATCGTACTCAGTATATCCCATCAATAGCAATGCTATGGTAGGGTCTGAGGAGGGTAAGATGTAGACAGCCTTACCTCTATCCCATAGGGATAGAGAGGCTGCTTCCGGTGAGACCCCCGGCTCGATAGTAGTTTTGCATCAAGCCTTGGACATAAGGCACATAGCACTCAATCATCGGGACACCGGCTGATTGGTGCATGTGCCCTTGTCTTTCGGCTATCAACGCCACCACATGATGCCTGATTAACCTTCCGCCACTTTTAACGTTATTTTCATGAGATTAGTAAAATAATGTCAAAATTAGTGCAATTTTACTTTTGCCCACCCGAGGGTTCACACATATATACATTATATGCGCGCACCGCAAGCATATATAAATAAGAATTATAATTAATCAATCAATTAACTAATAAATAATAAACAAGAGCTCGAGCTCAGGTTTGGCTCGAGTCTAATATGACATAACCCAGGTCAGCCCTTTGATAAGTAAATTGGTTCAAACTATGAGCTCTAATATTCTCTCACCTAATGATTTGTATTTGTAGGGAAAAGAATTGGCACAGAGCGTGAGGTTGCCTGCCGTTCTAGGGCTATGTGCTCCAAGCTCTAACCTAATGGAGTCTGCTAACAGAAACTCTTCAAGATTTTCGAGTAGACAAGAAAAGTATCCAATGGGCCTTGAGTTCCCATTTCATCTAGCTCCATATTTTGGGCCTGGCCCCGGGCCCTCCAACGAGACCTCTGCAAAAACCCGTGTCAGATTCAAACATCTAGACACCAACTCTGACCACGAGCCCAAAGTGTTCACCTCAGCTAATGCTTTACACCTTCGTCCTGATATGATGCCATTGCCCCATTTACCCTTTGATATGACCAAACTACCCTTCCGAGGACAAAACGTCCCACCTCCCCAACCCGACATGTTTCCAAGTTTATCTTTGGGCAGATCGATCGGTGACTTTTCAGCAATCCCAATGCTGCCCAAATTAAGATTCCGCAAAGATAACAATAATCATCAAGAAATGGATGCTGGTCCGGGTCCGGGCCCACCTCCCTCGATGTTGGGTTTGGGCCCGGGTCAGATGCTGCCCATGTTTGCCTCGTTGCCTGAAAATCATCGGAAAGTTCTCGATAATACAATGATGCGAACGGGTTTAGGATCGAGTTCAGGCAATCTACTTAAAAGAAAACTTGTTAAAGATTTTTGGTCTGAAGATGAACTTGATTTTTTGTGGATTGGTGTACGGAGACATGGGCGAGGCGGTTGGGATGCCATGCTTCAAGACCCGAGGCTTAAGTTTTCAAGATTCCGGGTGGCAGATGACCTGGCAGCAAGATGGGAGGAAGAACAACTCAAGGTTTTGGATATACCGACTCAGAAAGAGTCTAAAAAAGACTCAAAATCCGGGAAATCGCCTGTTTTTCCTGACATTTCGGATGAAATGATGAAAAGGGCGTTGCATAAAAGCCGGTTTGCTGCAGGCCCACTCGGGTTTCATCCACATTTGACCGATATGAAATTGGGTTTGGAAGATAAGATTGCTGAGAGAGAAAGATTTGAAAACGATCATTTCCCGACATGGAATCTTGAGAGATTCCCAATGAATCTTTCTGAAGATTCAGCTGATAAATTCGGGCAGCGTGTTCCTCCAAACCCATTTGTTTCGGGACCGCTTGGATTGAATGATTTCGGTTTATTTAGATTGCAAAATAACGGCTTGAAAATGCCAAATCCTTTCAATAGTGGCGGGGCTATTGGCGGTAGTTTGAAGGGAAAAGAGGTGGCTGATGACATTGGTGGTTCCTTGGAAAACAAGTTACCTCATTGGCTTCGTAAAGCAGTTGTTGGTGGTGGTGTTGGCGGTAGTGGTGGTGATGTTACTGCCCGGCCACCGGAGCCTGAACTGCCGCCAACGGTGCTGGCAATAGCAGAGTCGGTTCGTTTGTTATACAAAGATGAACCACCAACCATTCCTCCATTTATTCCGCCAGGCTTGCTGCCTCCTCGGCCGGAAAACCCTCGCCGGATATTCAAAAAGAAAAAGCGGCGCCACTCACATGGTCTCAGCCATCAATTGTCGCTAGATATCCTGGGAACTAACCGCCAACCTCAAGAACTTGCTTCTACTTCAGGAACCTCAGCAGGTACTGAACCGGACCTCAATGCACCGCCACGTGTTACCCAGACTGTGGTGGATACGCTATCTTCACTGCCATGTTCAAACCCACAAGAACCGACAGGAAGCGGGGATTCAAGCGAGGCCGGATCAAAGGCAGCTGCAGAGGAACCAGAAGGGACACAATCAGATCATGAAACTTGAAGACTTGTCGTCGTTTTCCCATTTTTGTAGGCATTTGTTGGCATGATGTAGCAAAATACAAGATTTATAGATGTTTCTAAATCGTGTAAACTAGTACAAATCTTAGTATAATACATGAAGTAAAAGTTTTGAACAAGTTGAAAGCTAGATGCAGGATTTGGACTGTTTGGGCATGTATGTGATTGGCATTTAGAATCTTATTAATCTAGTAATTAAATATTTTGAATGCTATATTTAGAGTTTTTATTAATATGAAATTATTATTAATCAGTTTGATGTGTATAATTCATAATATGGAATGAATTTGGTTTCTAAATAAAATATAGAAAGCACAATGGAGGGAGTACATTTATGATTTTATGGGCTTTTGCTAACACAATTGCAATTTCTTTAGAAAGAATATTAAAAGAAAAAAAAATGACTCTTTCAAACTTCCAAGCGATTTCATCATTCATACACACTTTTATATTCTATACTCATTTTTTTCTCACTAGTAATTCAGTTGTTAATATTTCAAAGTAAGGAAAAGCCCACCTTAATTTTAGTTTTGTTCAAGTAAGTTTTATTTAGTAAACAAAATAAACATTTTCTAAAACAAAAGTCATAAAACTCGTTATAATCCAAACTAGCTTTTGAACCCGTGTATTATATGGCATTTGTAAAATAAATAATAAAAATAAATAAGGTATGTTATTTCAATTGTGATTTTCAAAATACTTATGAATTAAGGTATTAAAGTTGTGTAGTTAATCAAACCTCAGGTATGAAAATGACATTTAACTCAATAATTAATAAAATCTACACTAAGTTATAACCCAATTGACAAAATAGTTTTGACCAATGACCAATGAATAGCTAGAATGAATGAGATGAGAGATTAGAAATTAGAAGGAATATAGGCTTGACACTTAAGCTTCAATATTTTCTTTTGCTTCTTGTGGGATCGACCATGTTTTTACCCAACCTAGTTTTAGAAAGTGTTACAGTTTTTTAAACGAATCTTATAACTAGGTTATTAATCTGATACTGGCATAAACTAATAAATCCATAAGCTAAACATATATGATTATAAGTTATTGATCCGTGTACTACACAGACTGAAATACTTCGAAATGAACATAGTCCTATATCTATCTATCTATCTATCTATCTAATAAGGATTATGTGAGAACTATTTTAAAATTGAGAACTTTGAAAACCATTTTAAATCACAAAAAAAAAATCTTTTTATAAAAAATAAAAAAATTATAAAACAAAATAGAACACGAAAATAAAAAAAGTAAAAAAACCAAATTTTGTATTTTTCAACCCGTTTTCATAAAAAAAAATACCGGTTTAGCAAATTATACATATATGTATAATACGTATTTACAAGTTATTCTTTATACACATATGTACAATTAAGATAAATGATATACATGTGTACATTATGTAAATCGATATTAAATATAAATATACATATGTGTATAATTAGGTTTTTTTATGAAATCGGGATGAAAAATAAAATTTTTTGATTTTTTACCTTTTTCAAATTTTCTTTTTTTTATATAATTTTTTTAATAAATTTTTAAATGAATTTTTTTATGGCTTAAAATGGTTCTCAATTTCCAAAGAGTTCTATTAAGATCCTCACTATATATATATATATATATATATATATATATATATATATATATATATATATGGAAATGGTAAAATAAAAAGACTATTTTTCCTAGAAAGTGCCAAGATTTGCAAGAATAAACAAAAATTATCATTTGCAAACTATAACCGATGTGCCTTAATCAAATCTTGTGCCCAAACCAAAAAACATCTAATTATCAAGTGATCTTATATATTATAATTTTATAATAATACATGGTCGTTATCAGATTAAAACATAATTTGTATATTTTAATAATTTTAATATTTCATTTGACTGAAATTATTATAGGTTGTTTACATTTATAGTGGAAAATAATTTATCTCCTTCAATTAAATTAATTCAACGGAGGATGATACTTTCGTGAAATTAAGTTTTAACAATTATGTGATAAACAAGGGTGGTACTTTTTTCTTTCTCTGTCTCACATCCAAATAATAATACATCACAAAAATTTGATTGATAGTTCACAGTATACATTAGTAAAGATTGGTTTGATGGTGTGTTGTAATTTGGTGTTTATGAGAGGGTAAATCAGTGT
Source organism: Bidens hawaiensis (assembly GCF_021521415.1). NCBI lineage: Eukaryota > Viridiplantae > Streptophyta > Magnoliopsida > Asterales > Asteraceae > Bidens > Bidens hawaiensis. The sequence goes on along the minus strand of NW_027498846.1, from coordinate 21,170 downwards.
GTTTTTTGATGTTGGTGTGTTTTTTAGGATAACCCCTCCCCATATCTATATACTAGTTTAATCCTCCCGTGTTACGGAGTTTATTTAAGTTTTTTGTTTTAATCGTTTTGCTATTTTATGATGATTTATTTTTATTTTTAACGTGGTTTTGTTTTTAATTTAATACCTATATATTAGTCTGTTATTATATTTTTTAGCGTTTGAGTTTTTTCAATTGAGATGTGTAAGTTTTTTAGATTTTTAATGAACAAACATAAACGAACATAAGCATGTTGATTTTTTTAATGAACAAACATGAACACAAATAATTGTCTAATGAAAAAGGGTACGTTGATGTAGTTGACGATAGTAGGTAGTATCGGAAGTTAACCGGCGATGGAGATGATGAAAGTGTTTACCAATAAATGAGAACTTATAACCCATTTGAGGGCTATTAGGGTTTGGTAAGACCCATTACCTGTGAAAAATATTTATTGATGATTAAGGGGTTATTTCACAAATAAATGAGATGTAATAACCCGTCCGTTTAAGGGTCATCCGGGTTTGGTGAAACCCATGACCCGTGAAAATTATTGTTTGATTATGACAAAGTTTCACAAATAAATGAGATATTATAACCCATTTAAAGACTATCCGGGTTTGGTAAGACCCATATCCACGAATTCGGGTCAAATGCATGAGAAACCTCTATTTTAAAATCAAACAATCTGGTGACTCTAGAGAATGGGGGGAACAACCTGAGAGCGACATGTAAGATTTTATGGTAGACAATTATATAGATACTTTGATTAGATATATTAATCAAGTAAACTAATTTTTCTAAATATTTATAACACTAGAAATAATATTTATTAAGTTATCTATATATATATATATATATATATATATATATTATTGTTATGATATTAATAGTGGTTATCGAGTTGTCATAATCCATCTTGTACTCTACTTAGCGTAACCGTTTGCTCTTATTTCTCAGTAGGCTTTCACGTTCGCGTGTGACTTTCTCGATTTCTCATTATCTTAATCGCTTTTGCTCGTCTTTGAGGTGAGTACCACATTCCCCGTATTTTACTTGTTTTCCACGTTTTGGGGACATATGCTTAAATATACTTTTCATATATACTTATACACAAAACTACAACTATTGTCGTATGTGCTAACGAATTTTATACCATACTTGTTATGTGCTTATTTGCTTACGTGAACCGCATTCGGAGAGGTCCAACATAATCTCAGAATAGTATGATCATACGCCAGTCGTTATAGCTTTGTGCTTCTCGACATCTCATTTATACCTGCTCATTTGGTTAATTTGTTATTCTCAAATGACTTGTTGCACTACTTATTTTTATATATACTATATGTACATTTAAACTGGTGTGTTGCTCACTTAACCTTGTGTTGACAAAACTATTTTATTTTAAACGCATATGCAAGTCATCGTATGACGTGAAGTAATTGAAGTTAGAAGATTACTTAAGGATTTATGCTAGAAGAAATTAAATGAGACTATTAATTATGATTTTTATATTTGTTTGATGTTTTATTTGTTTTTGGGATATTGAAATAAATATTTTTTTTATTTAAAATTATTAAATAGATACTGAAACTTATAATGTTGCATGATAGTAATCTTGAAATTGGGTGGAATAGAATATAATTTACTTAGTTAATTATTTAAACAAGTTTACGATTTGAATTTATTAGTAAAGAGGTTTTTATGGTGATTTTGATTGAAATTGGATCTTTGTTTGATGAATCTTTAATTGTTTGTTACATTACGTAAATTGTAAAATACACATACCTATTATATGTGGATATTTATTTAATAAGCTTACGTATTGTGGAACTTGTACAATAGAAGGAAAACCGCTTACAAATGCTGCAATAGCAATGGCAGAGAAGAAAATGGACATGACATTAGGTACAAACAATACTCGTGTGTCAGTTGATCTTATATTGTCTCACTTTTGACACTGGTTTTTGTGATACCAAGATGTTCGTGCTCAAAGGAGATCTAACTTTCAAGGTAACCAATTCCCATTGGTAGGTGAGGTTGCATGCTGCAGTTGCTCCTATTCACAACGTGAACTTCAATCGAAACCAGTTAGTGACTTCATATAGACCAAGGAAAGTTTCGTTTTGTGTTTGGTTTTGTGCATGTTATCATGTGGCTTTTTTTTAATCCAAGTTAGATACAAGTTGTTCTTTTCAACAATCATTTGATAATAGATTACTTGCCTATGTGAATTAATGGAGGTAATTTGAGGGTTTTCTACCTAATCAATGACTTAGCCATGTGCTTATCGATTATATATATATAAGATCAGAATCATGAGAGAACCTTTTTGAAATTAAGAACCATGAGAACCATTTTGGACAACAAAAAACCCAAAAATAAAAAAAATCATAAAATAAAAAAAACACAATGATCAAAAAAGTAAAAAAACCAAAATTCTTATTTTATCATCCCGGTTTTATAAAAAAAAAACAACTTGGTTTAACTAAATTATATACACATATGTATAATATATACATATATGTACATTTACATGGTTTTTTGTACAAATGGTATAATTTAAGATAAATGATACTGTACATATATGTATATTACGTAACTAAAGATTAAATAAAATTATACATATGTGTATAATACGACGTTTTTTTAATTTTTTTAATGAAACCGGAATGAAATATAAGAATATTGGTTTTTTTACTTTTTTTAAATTTTTATTATTTTTTGTTTTATGATTTTTTTAAATATTTGGTGTTTTTAGTGTTACAAAATGGTTCTCAAAGTTCTCAATTTACAAAGAGTTCTCTTAGGATCCTTACCATATATATATATATATATATATATATATATATATATATATATATATATATATATATATATATATTTATGCATGAAATTATCATTGCTTATCAAGTAATTTGGTTATGAATTATTTGTGGTATGGCCATACAAAATAACATACTTTCCTAATAAACTCGAATTAACTAAACATGTATTAATATCTTTCTCAACAGTGCTCTGCCGCAATTTACTCCTTGTCATGAAATAATGTAATATCTTGTAAAATTTATTATATAAACTTTTCATATCTCTGGTAAAGTGACTCACCAGACACAAATAAAATAATTTTTTCATTTATGATTTTCTTTTCTTGTGAACTCGAATGCTAATATGTTATTACAATAATAATGTTTATGTTAATTATACTTTTAATTTTTTTTAACACACCTCTATATATAATATGTTATTACACATCTCTACTTATAATAAAACGGGTTTCTAGGTGGTTTGGGTTTAAATGGGTCGCTTTTTTAGTATTGTAGAAGGTTCAGGTTAAAGTGGTCATTTTTAGTATAGCTTGAATCGGGATAGGAATAAGAGATGCTTCTACCATTAATATATTTTATTTCTTTTGAACAAAAGTTGAAGTTGTATAAGAATAAAAGTTAATATTTGCTATATAATTTTTAATATATTCTATAAAAATAAAAAATAATCTAACAATCACTTGAAGGTCTTGGAGTCTGGTACAACAATGTATGCAACATGCCAAGAAGGAAAGCCTTTTGAAGGGATGGGGCAGGTTCAGTTCTATTAATATTTTTTTCTACTTTTTATATGAATTAGTGTTTTAATTTGTCACATTCGGAATTTGTTATGTAGAGGTAGGGTATGAAACCCACCATTTGACAAAGTATCACTAACTGCATAACGCTGGACGGAATACTAGGCGTCAGAATATCACTAGCGCCGGGCATAGTGCATGGCGCGATGAGTGTAGTCCAATATTACTTTCCCTGGCACCTTGGGAATGGTAATACAAAGGTCCCACCAGCATTGGACAAAAAGATGGTAACCCACATAGGGATAAACACCAAACCAATGGGGTTAAACAACACATAAAGGACGGTACAAACAGTACAACCACGTCCTTGTCAAAAGGCCATGATGCCCACCAAATTCTACCAACCACCACGACCGCACGAATGGAGAATATTATTGGTGGAAAACCTGACAAGGTGGTTGGTCACACTCTCTCTCCTCCGGCTATAAATACCAATAAACCTCCAAATGGTAAAGGATATACTTTCTCCTACTATCATTATCAAATTATACTACTTCGTACTATCAAGTACTGATTCTCACACCGGAGGGTGGTTACGAGAGAATCCCCCCATTCCTCGTAACGAGCTCACGGTGTCTGTGCCAAGAAGGTTTTATAACCCCTCGTGTAGAATACTTAACCATTACCCTCGGACTAACGTGTTAGACCTTGAGGGGTGGATTCGTGTTTCTTCATTGGCGCCATCCGTGCATATAGCTAGAACAGTAACTCACTCCATTCTTGACTCAGATGAGTGGCAAGACTAGTACCAAAGGAGGTTGGCCAAAAAGCCAACCTAGAAGGAAACGTTGAAAATCTGGACGTAGAGGATACATGCGGAGGTCTTCTAAACACCTCCACCGTTCATCCTACTGTCACAGATAAACAAAAAGCGAAGACACGTTCCAAAGCAACCATGCCGCCAGACATCATGGCGTGGCTCGAGGAAGAACAACAACAACTAAGAGACAAAGTACAAGAAAAAATGGCGTCCGTTGTGAAACCTAGATCACTGTTTGATACAGCTTCTAGTAGCAGCGAAGAACAGGAATCTGAAGAAAACTCAACACCGGCTCGTGCGAAAATGCCTTTCGCCAAAACATCTCCTGCTAAGCAAACCAGCAAAGCAGGAGACATGTCACAACGGTCAATTCTAAAGGCAGACTCACGCCTAGATGACCCGGACTATGAAGAGAGCTGAAAAGGGCCTGACGCCAGAAAATTGGTAAAATATCATACAGAAGCGGCCGTTGATTTTTCCAAACCATACCGGCCAACAACATCGGCGGGAAAATCAAAGTTTGTAGCAAGAATAGCCGAAGCAGAGCTACCAAAAAATCCCAAAATCCCGCTAACGGTGGGCAAATATGATGGTATCTCAGATCCAGATGATCACTTGCAAACCTTCACGGCTGCGGGATTAGTATCAGGGTGGACCATGTCGTTATGGTGCCACATCTTTACGCTAACCCTAGTGGGAGCCGCTAGAGCATGGTTTGAAAGGTTGCCAGATGGCCAAATTACAAGCTGGGAAGACCTAGCAAAAAAGTTCACTCAACAGTTTAGCCAGCAACAGCGACACATCAGTGACCCAGCGGACATTTTGAATGTCGTTAGAAAAGACCACGAAACGCTTGAAGATTTCATCACAAGATTTAACCAAGAAGGCCTGAACATTGGCGGCGTAAGTGAAGAACTTCTGCGGGCAGCCTTTCGCCAAAACGTAAAGTGTGACGATCTTATACGTAACCTTACGGGCAGAGATGGCATGCCGCAGCGATGGGGCGACGTTATGACCGCGACCAAAAGGTACGCGCGGATGGAAAAAAGCTTGGGAAAAGAACTGGTAAAGAATGACGCCAGAAACAACATTAACAGGGCCCGCCAGGGCAAAAGAATGTCCTCCGTGTGGTCAAGGTTGAACAGCGACAGAGAGTCTACCTTCGACCCGTCCAAAACAAGACAAAAGGGTCAGTCGAGTACGCCCCAAACGAACGCATCCAGGTGGACTCCGCTGACAAAAAGTCCAGCCCATATAATGTAAAACGAAGGGATCCAACTGAAAAAACTGGCACCAGTTAAACAGGGGCCGGGCACAGATATGAAAAGTTATTGCGACTTTCATGAGCAACATGGCCATTCGACAAACCAGTGTATCAACTTAAAAGACGCGATCGAAGAATGCGTCAAAAATGGCAAATTGGATCACCTTGTCAGAAACATACGAGGGAAGTACAGATGCCCACCCCCAAGAGATGGTGGAAAACCGGAAAAGAAGATCAAAGATTTACACGCCAATATGATCATAAGCAATGTTCAAAACAAGAAAAGAAAAACAGATTGGGCGCCATGGAAGGAAGAACAAGTCATTTTCCCAAGAGTAAGAGGAGGGGCGAACAAGAAAGCACCCTTAGTGATCACAGCTGTCTTCGGTAACTACAGGACGCCGCGTTTCTTTGTTGACACGGAGGCAACGTCCAACATCATGTACCGCCAGTGTTTCGACTTGGTAGATGAAGAAGACAAATGTCGGTTGACAGCAGTTAACGCTCCAATCACGGGGTTCAACCAAAGTATTGCATACCTGCTGGGGCAGCTAACATTCCCAGTTGAGCTAAGTGATGGGCTCCATTCGTGAACGAAAGACGTCGACTTCCTAGTAATGGAGACCCCCCACCCACAATATGATATAATCTTGGGAAGAGAGGCCATTGGTGATTTCAATGCTACCCCGTCAACAGCACATGGGATAGTAGGGGTACCAACCCCGACCGGGATAGCAATGATCCACGCCAACAAAGAGTGTAACATGGTGGAGAGAAAAACACCGCCACAAAAGAGGCTTAAACTCGGTAAAACCGGAGAAGTGGAAAAAAGGATACTTAACAAAAAATTCCCAGAGCAAAGCATAACCATTGGACCAACCATCTCCGAGGAAGCACAGGCGGCACTCAAAAGCCTGTTGGTCAAAAACATTGATGTCTTCGCCTGGACTCCGGCAGATATGACGGGGGTCCCGAGAAGCAAAACGGAACACGAGTTAAAGGTTAACCAAACCTTCGTTCCGGTGGTACAGAAGCGAAGGAAAATGGGACCAGAACAGGCAAAAGCATGTGATGAACAAGTTCAGCAATTGATTGATGCGGGTATAGTTAGAGAAATCCAGTACCAAACATGGGTAGCCAACCCAGTAATGGTACCCAAGGCAAATGGTCAATGGCGCATGTGTATAGACTTCAAAGATCTTAACAAAGTGTAACGATTCCGGCAAATCAAGGTATACCCTAGCCGGAATATACTATTTACGTGTTATTTAATATTGATTATATGAATTATAGCACGTTGATACGAATATATATGGTTCACAGTATGAATCATACTCAATTATATAGTGAATCGTATTGGAATTACAATTAATCAATGATCGGTTATTGAAACCCGAACGAATCGGGAATTTCATCATAGACGAAGTATATAATGTTTAGTGATGTTTACGAAGTATTAATGCTTCGGGATAAGTGAATTATAGCACAAAAAAAAAGATTTCGATTTATTAGTACGTCGGTACGATAAACGAAACCTTTAACATCAAACCAAGCAAGAGATGATCGATCAAGCCGAAAAAGATGCGTAATTATTAATAAGATGATGTTTTAATGTCATGGTTTAAGTTTTTAAAGTTTTTAAGTCGGTTTTATGTAAATTTTATTTTCACCCGAAAAACAACCATTTTATGCTCGTTTTAAGCCGAATTACGAGTTTAAACGAGAAACGAACTGAGCCAGATTATCCACAACATTATCCGGATTGCGTAATCCGAATGTGTGGCCTAGAATTGATGTGTGGGGCCCACCCCCATCCACCTTATGGACCGATCGGTCCTTGTGTTATTATCATTCACTTCATTTTCTTTTTCTTACAACACATTTCACACAAACTCTCTCAAATCTTCAAACATACATCCAAGCTCTTGAGTTTTTAACCAAAAATCACAAGGTATGAACATGTTTTGATGCTTGAATCCTACTTCTAACTCCATGATCTTGAGAAAAGGAAGTTTCAAATGTAAATATGGGTGAAAACCCGAGATGGAACCGATTCTCGTGTGATCAAGGGATGTATACAAGTTATACAAAGGATCTTGATCCAAGTAATGAGTTAAAAGTGTTTAGAATAAAATTTTACGGTTGAAATCTTGTAAAAATGAATTTCCTTGTGAAAGACGGGTGAAAACCCGAGATGAAACCGACTCTTGCATGATCAAGAGATGTATACATGTTATACAAGGGATCTTGGTCCAAGAAATGAGTAAAAAGAGTCGAGAACGGATTTTTACGGTTAAAACCTTTGTTTTTATATCAAAACCGACACTAGGAAAGAAATGGTTTGATTGTTGGTGTAACTTGCTTGGTATAGTGTTATTGTGCTTGTAAGTGTTGTATCTAGCGGCTAGCAAAGGCTAGAAACCAAGATCTTTGCGATCTAAAGCTAGAAAACACAAGATAGTTCGGTTTTCGTGTGTATATGAAATTTGGACAGATTGTAGCACGCTTAGAGTCGGGTCACGAAATTTCACAGAGATGATCTACACATGAAAATATAAGATCTGTGAATTTTTGGTAATTTTTGGATAAAAGATGAATATTTGGTGAATTTAATGCTCGGTTTTGGCCAAAAATAGTGAAAAATAGCTAAACATGATGAAAAATTCTGGAAAATTTAAGATAAGATTTCTATAACATATAAAAGTCACCCACAAAATTTGAGCTCAGTTGGAAAAGTCTAAGTAGGCTTTTCGGTGAAACGAGTTCTAGGGCTTTCAAGCTCGGTTTTGGGTGAAAATGGCTTGAAAAATGAGTTTTAAATTCTGGAAAAATTCCAGGGAGCTATGAGGATGGCAAGGATCATCCCAGAAAAATTTGGGATTTTTCTAAAGTGTTTTGGTATTTTTGACATATTTAGTGTATTAAAAAGGTTTAAAAATAGATAAATAAATGTAAATATAGGAAAATAAATCTGGAAAATTTTTTAAAATTTTCTTTCTGTCAAAATAAGTTTTGTGCAAAATTTCAAGACCCGAGACTAAACGGGTAATTATTTGTGCTAAAATGAACATAAAAACAAATATTTAAAGCTTAAATCGTGTAAACCGGCAAAACTCGCATAAGCGAGCTGACTGGTATATAAAAACCTAAAAATGGACTATTTTCATAAATCTAAGTAAATTAAGTAAAAATAAATCATCCGAAAATAATTCGGATGATTTGGGTAATTTTACCCGATTTTACTGTTTCCGGCACCTAAATGACGGAAACGGGCCCCGCGGCCAAACGGGGTGTCAAACCGAGCTCTAATTTCATCACTTTAACTAAAATAACAGTCAAACACCATTTTTGGGTTAAGTGTGAATAAACTCATTTTTGAAACTAAAAACGGATGACCGTGCTAGGCACGCAAATCAAGGAAAACATAAAAATGATAATTTTGACCGTCCGACTCTAAGTAATGGCACAATCTGAGTCCTTAGAAGTGTCACGGGGTTAACATTGTCCCCGGATCGAGTACAGTACTGGGTTAACAATGTCCCCAGATGTACCGATTAATACGGATTTAGTTTAGGGGAATTATATAGTAACGACTAGATATTATATTACAGATCCAGGCACGTAGCTGTTCATTGTATTACCCACAGACTCACAAAAAGGTGAGTTTTCACGAGCCCCTTTTAATGAACTGTTTTAAATATTTTCCCGGGGCGGAAAGCATGATTGTGTTAAATTATCTAAGTACATACCGATCGTATGGAAACACTTGTATATTTTTATATATATATATGGTATGATGCATAGAATAGATAATTTGTTTATCGGGTGGAATTGTTCTGGGGTAACTTAGTTCCCAGAGGGTTATTGGATATATTTCTGGGTTAACAGTGTTCCCAGAGGGTATTGGATATGTTTCTGGGTTAACAGTGTCCCCAGAGGTTACTGGATATGGTTCTGGGTTAACAGTGTCCCCAGAGGTTATTGGATATGGTTCTGGGTTAACAGTGTCCCCAGAGGGTATTTGATATGCGCTGGGTTAACAGTGTCCCCAGGGGTTATTTGATATGTACTGGGTTAACAGTGTCCCCAGGGGTTATTGGATATGTTCTGGGTTAACAGTGTCCCCAGGGGTCATTTAATGTGTTTTTGGGTTAATAGAGTTTTCATTAACGGGCTTAGCATAATTTCATCATTAACATATGATTTTTATACTGATCTATGGTTTATTTAAATTAGTGAAACTCACCAACTATTCGTAGTTGACCCGTTTTCTTTACATGCTTTCTAGGTATGCCCAGGTTGGAATGATTGATATGTGCTTAACTATCTGTGCTACCTGTTGGAAGCTTGCTGCTCTGTATTTTGTAATGAATATATATTAATGTCTTATTGGTAATATATGTGTGTAACACCTAGACAGTAACGCAACTCGCAACAATGTATTATGTTATAAATTAATGTAGTGGTATTTTCTTTATAAGCAATGCTGTTGATATCAGATGTGTCTGTTGCATCCCGTGTACGTTTCTGCTGCGGTTACGGGGTGTTACAGAACTTGGTATCAGAGCCATTGGTTATAAAGATTTAGGATGTCTTTAAAAGATACCTAAAATATAACCAGTAGCTCAAGTATTATAGGATCTGAATATCAACTAATAATATATTGTGACGAGATCGGGATGAACTTGGATGGACAAGTGGGTTATTATGGTCCGGAACATAATAACAGACTTGTCTGCACGAGGGAATTCAGGGGAAGTCACGGGGGACTTAAATAGGTAAAATTGGCAACATATGTGTAAATATATGATAATATTATTATGTGGTAAAGTTGTATAAATAAGTATGTATTAATTTGATTATGAATTACACTATGAAAAGAACTATATGCTTGTTAACTTGTGTGCAGGTAAAAAAATGTCAAGCCCGCATAGCTTATCAGTAGAGGAGGATCCGGAGGAGGTTAGCCCCGGAAACTCCGGGAGCTTACACGTGTCATCCGACTCCGAGCCTAGCGAGGCGAGTCACAGGAGCTCGAGTCAGTCCTCCCCGGCCCGGATCGTCAGATCCCCTACTCCCCTCGCACCGCAGGCCACCTCTGTCCCTCCGGGATTTGGTCCCCGCCTTACGGCGCGGATCAGCATTCCGCGTGTCCCACCGACCTCTCCCCCACCCCGACCTGCTACTCGTCGGGGAGAGTCCTCATCCCAGCCCGAGCCGATGGCTCTACCTGTCTGGGGCCTTCCCAGACAGGAACGGGAGGCGGTGGCCTGGCTACGAGTGCTCACAGAGCAAGTAAATGAGCACTCAGCCGCCCTGACCGTGGGGGTACAGAGACGAGTGTACCTTGGTGACCGCATACTGGATTGCCAGTATGCAATCGACCGGTTGACCAGGGAGAGCTCGTACTCCCTAATGATGGTTCAGCGGTTAGAGGCGTGGCTCCGGGGGGTGGTGGCAGTAGTGGTGGCGTTGGTGGCAGTGATGATGTGGTGGGCATACCACCGTGTTTAGTAGTTATGTTTGGATGGGGTTAGTCAGGGACCATTTTCTTTTTGATACTCTGTGTAAGTAGTTAGTGGTGATACTAACACGGAGTGAATCTTGGTTAGTTATGATACAACCACTGGCCCCTAGGGTGGGTCTCTTGTAGGGCATATCACTATAGATACTTTTGGGTATCATTCAAGCACTGACCCCTTTACGGGTTATGTCGAGATGATACCGGCATAGGGCCCTTGTAATAAAACTAGTTATGTAATGTTGACTGAAAGTATGTAAACTGATGTTTGTGTAATATGAATCAATGTTTACTAATGAATGAAATATGTATTGTGTTTTATGTTTTGAGATGGTATTGATTATATATATTTCTTTGATGATTGTGTAGAATGGCACCGAAACGATCCACGAAAATATCGGAAGTAGATGTGAGCCGTTTGATTGCTCAACAGTTGGAGGCGGCGATACCGGATATAGTATCGCGCATCGCCGCCAGTATTAATAACTCAACCAATCCAACCCCTCCGAGCAATCAAACGCCCATAAATAATGGCGGGGAACATAATGCTAATCCTCCACCTACTGATAACACGATTCCGAGTAATGACGCACCGCCTACGGTGGTCGCTACAGACAGTAATGGCCCTATACCTACCGTAGAGACCAACCGCACTGGACCATCCAGGGGTTGTTCAATCAAGGACTTTATGTTATGCAAGCCTTTAGAGTTTAACGGGTCGGAAGGACCGAATGGGTTAGTGAAATGGATAGAGAAAATAGAATCAGTGGTGAATATCAGCAACTGTCCCGAGGATTGTGTCGTTAAGTACGCCACCTGTACGTTCACAGACCATGCTTTGACCTGGTGGAACACCATAGTACAGACTCGAGGTCAGGCGGCGACAAACCGCATGACCTGGGCAGAGCTTAAGGATCTTGTTTTGAAACATTTCTGCCCAAAGAATGAATTGAAGAAACTGGAACATGAGTTGTGGAACCTAGAAATGCAGGGGGCGGACCACTTGGGATATACCAACCGGTTTAATGAACTGTCACGATTAGTGCCGTGGTTGGTCACCCCAGAGTCAAAGAGGGTGGAACGTTATATTTGGGGACTTACTCCAGTAGTGAGGAGTATAGTTAACGCGGGAGGACACCAGACGTATGAGGGTGCAGTGACACAGGCTGGTATTGTCACGTATGATTTCTTAAGGAGTGGATCGCTAAAGGCGACAGGAGAGTCGGCTGGAGGAAAGCGAGGTACGTATGACAATAGGATCCGAGAGAAACAGCAAGGTAAACGTGCTAGACCCACTGCCCAGAACTACGCCATGACTAGTTCGGGCGGAAGGCAAGAACCGCAGAGGGGAACATTTCCTAAATGTGGGAAATGTGGTTACCACCATGGTGGCGTGTGCAAAGAGGTGGTGTGCCACCGGTGTGGCAGGATTGGGCACTACGCACCCAGTTGTAGGACAAACTTGAACAACCTGAACCGTCAACCGCAACCTATCCGTGCGCAATCATTTAGGAACCAACCAACCCAACAGCAAAACCCACAAGGAAACCAATTGGTGACCACCAGCCGTGCTTGCTACGAATGCGGTAGCACAGATCACTTCAAGAAAAACTGTCCGAAGCTGAATCAAGGAAGAAATGGGCGGCAACCCGCGGGTCAGGCATCGTCGTCCAACCCGGCGAGAAGCCGAGCTTTCGTGATAGGGGCGAGCGAAGCACGTCAGGACCCCAGCGTAGTGACAGGTACATTCCTTGTTTCTGACCATTACGCTTCTGTATTATTTGATACGGGTGCTGATAGAAGTTTCGTCTCCGTTAAATTCCTGTCATTAGCAAACATGCCGGTTAGTGAATCCATAGAACCCTATACCGTAGAAGTTGCTAACGGTAAGACCATGATAGTCAATCAAATTGTTCGGAATTGTCCTTTTATTCTAAACGAACAATCCTTCCTGATTGACTTGTTACCAGTAGAACTGGGTAGTTTTGATGTGATAGTGGGAATGGATTGGTTAGCACGCAACAAGGTAGAAATAAATTGTGAAAAGAAACTCGTCAAAATTCGGGTGTCGGATGACGAAGAAGTATTAGTGCAGGGTGATAAGTCGGGCAATATGATGCCATTTATATCTCACCTCAAGGCGCTAAAATATATGCGTCAGGGATGTGTGGCGTATCTAGCGAGCCTGACGGCCACTGATTCTGAGGAAAAACGAGTGGACAATATTCCCGTGGTACGCGAATTTCCACAAGTTTTCCCAGAAGAACTTCCTGGATTACCGCCAACCCGACAAGTCGAATTCAGAATCGACTTATTACCTCAAGCCGGCCCTGTTGCTAAGGCCCCTTACAGACTTGCACCGTCCGAGATGCAAGAATTATCCAACCAGTTGCAGGAATTGTTGGATAAGGGATTTATTCGTCCTAGCTATTCCCCGTGGGGTGCACCCGTACTATTTGTGAAAAAGAAGGACGGAAGCCTTCGAATGTGCATTGACTACAGGGAATTGAACAAGTTAACCATCAAAAATAGGTATCCTCTTCCCCGGATCGATGATTTGTTCGACCAACTACAAGGTGCGAGCTATTTCTCAAAAATTGATCTTAGATCGGGATACCACCAAGTTAGAATTAAAGAGGAGGATATCCCGAAAACCGCGTTTCGGACTCGCTACGGCCACTACGAATTTTTAGTTATGCCTTTTGGGCTAACAAATGCGCCAGCGGTGTTCATGGATCTCATGAACCGAGTCTGTAAACCCTACCTCGACAAATTCGTCTTTGTATTTATTGACGATATTTTGATATATTCAAAAAGTAAAGAAGAACATGAGCGACATTTGAGGTTAATTTTGGAGCTTTTGGATCAGGAGAAGTTGTATGCAAAATTCTCCAAGTGTAACTTCTGGTTACAAGAGGTGCAATTCCTCGGTCACGTTATAAACCACCAAGGAATACACGTTGATCCGAGTAAAGTTGAAGCAATTAAGGATTGGCAAGCGCCTAAATCTCCGAAGGAAATCCGCCAATTCTTAGGCTTAGCTGGATACTATCGTCGATTTATAGAGAACTTTTCCAGCATCGCCCAACCTTTAACCCTCCAGACTCAAAAGGATCGGAAATATGAATGGGGTGAAGAGCAGGAAGCGGCGTTTCAAACGCTAAAGCAAAGGTTGTGTCAAGCGCCAATCTTAAGTCTCCCCGACGGAGACGATGGATTTGTTGTATATTGTGACGCATCCCGTAAAGAGTTAGGATGTGTGTTAATGCAAAATAAAAAGGTCATAGCCTATGCGTCTCGACAGTTAAAAGTTCATGAGAAAAACTACACTACTCATGACTTGGAACTGGGAGCAGTCATCTTTGCACTTAAAATCTGGAGACACTATCTCTACAGTACAAAGTGCACCATATTCACTGATCATAAAAGTTTGCAACACATATTCGATCAGAAAGAACTGAATATGAGGCAACGAAGATGGGTCGAGTTGCTGAGTGACTATGACTGTGACATTCGATATCACCCCGGCAAGGCTAACGTCGTAGCCGATGCCTTGAGTAGGAAGGATCGGGTTAAACCATTGCGAGTGCGGGCGTTGGGGATGATAGTCCAGTCAAACCTTTCGGATTTGATTCGAGTCGCTCAACGCGAGGCGTTGAAAGAGGACCAATTGGATAAAGAAGGACTTTACGGGAATGAGAAGAATTTCGAACAGCGTGTGGACGAAATTCTTTATTTCAAAAATCGGATTTGGATCCCGACCCTCCATGACCTTCGTGAATTAATCATGGACGAAGCGCATAAGTCGAAATATTCCATACATCCGGGATCTGATAAGATGTACCAGGATGTGAAAGAATTTTACTGGTGGCCAGGTATGAAAAAGGATATAGCCACATACGTCGGCAAGTGTACGACGTGTGCGAGGGTTAAGGCGGAGCACCAGAAACCTTCGGGAATGTTACAACAACCGGAGATTCCCGAATGGAAATGGGAGCAAATCACAATGGATTTCGTGACACACCTCCCTAAGACATCCCGGGGAAATGATGCAATTTGGGTAATCGTGGATAGATTAACCAAATCGGCACATTTTATTCCGATTAGAAACAATTATAACACCGAGAGACTTGCGCAAATTTATATAAATGAAATAGTGTCTCGTTATGGCATCCCCATCTCGATCATCTCCGATAGGGATAGCCATTTCACCTCCAAACTTTGGCAAGCTGTCCCAGAAGCGTTGGGAACACGTATTGACCTAAGCACAGCTTACCACCCTCAGACCGATGGTCAGTCTGAGAGGACCATTCAAACTTTGGAGGATTTGCTTCGTGCCTGCGTACTGGACTTTAAGGGAAATTGGGATCAACATCTCCCACTCGTTGAATTTTCCTATAATAACAGTTACCATAGCAGTATAAAGGCAGCACCTTATGAAGCATTGTATGGGCGGAAGTGCCGATCACCACTTTGCTGGTCTGAAGTGGGAGACCCGCAGGTCATTAGATCGGATCTGGTCCAGGAGACGACCAGCAAGATTCTTGAAATTAAGAACAACCTAAAAGCCGCGCGGGACCGGCAGAAGAGTTATGCCGATACCCGTCGAAAACCGTTGTCATTTGAGAAGGGTGAAAAAGTATATTTGAAAGTATCACCCTGGAAAGGAGTGGTCAGATTTGGAAAGGCGGGGAAGTTGGCCCCTAGATATATTGGACCATTCATTATTACTGCAAAGATCGGTCCGGTAGCTTACCGACTAGAACTGCCTGAGGAACTAAGTGCAGTTCATAACATGTTTCATGTGTCAAATTTGAAAAAATGTCTGGCGGATGAGACATCGGTGTTACCCTTAGAGGGTGTTCAAATAAGTGATAGGCTCAACTTCGTAGAGGAGCCCATCGAAATAGTGGACGGTAAAATCAAGCAACTTAGACACAATAAGATCTCGTTGGTCAAAGTTAGATGGAATTCGCAACGAGGCCCAGAATTTACTTGGGAACGGAAGGATGAATTTCGGAAGAAATACCCCCACCTATTTCCTCAAAAGGAAGTAGTTGACTTGTAAAATTTCGAGGACGAAATTTTTATAACGGGGGGAGAATGTAACGATTCCGGCAAATCAAGGTATACCCTAGCCGGAATATACTATTTACGTGTTATTTAATATTGATTATATGAATTATAGCACGTTGATACGAATATATATGGTTCACAGTATGAATCATACTCAATTATATAGTGAATCGTATTGGAATTACAATTAATCAATGATCGGTTATCGAAACCCGAACGAATCGGGAATTTCATCATAGACGAAGTATATAATGTTTAGTGATGTTTACGAAGTATTAATGCTTCGGGATAAGTGAATTATAGCACAAAAAAAAAAGATTTCGATTTATTAGTACGTCGGTACGATAAACGAAACCTTTAACATCAAACCAAGCAAGAGACGATCGATCAAGCCGAAAAAGATGCGTAATTATTAATAAGATGATGTTTTAATGTCATGGTTTAAGTTTTTAAAGTTTTTAAGTCGGTTTTATGTAAATTTTATTTTCACCCGAAAAACAACCATTTTATGCTCGTTTTAAGCCGAATTACGAGTTTAAACGAGAAACGAACTGAGCCAGATTATCCACAACATTATCCGGATTGCGTAATCCGAATGTGTGGCCTAGAATTGATGTGTGGGGCCCACCCCCATCCACCTTATGGACTGATCGGTCCTTGTGTTATTATCATTCACTTCATTTTCTTTTTCTTACAACACATTTCACACAAACTCTCTCAAATCTTCAAACATACATCCAAGCTCTTGAGTTTTTAACCAAAAATCACAAGGTATGAACATGTTTTGATGCTTGAATCCTACTTCTAACTCCATGATCTTGAGAAAAGGAAGTTTCAAATGTAAATATGGGTGAAAACCCGAGATGGAACCGATTCTCGTGTGATCAAGGGATGTATACAAGTTATACAAAGGATCTTGATCCAAGTAATGAGTTAAAAGTGTTTAGAATAAAATTTTACGGTTGAAATCTTGTAAAAATGAATTTCCTTGTGAAAGACGGGTGAAAACCCGAGATGAAACCGACTCTTGCATGATCAAGAGATGTATACATGTTATACAAGGGATCTTGGTCCAAGAAATGAGTAAAAAGAGTCGAGAACGGATTTTTACGGTTAAAACCTTTGTTTTTATATCAAAACCGACACTAGGAAAGAAATGGTTTGATTGTTGGTGTAACTTGCTTGGTATAGTGTTATTGTGCTTGTAAGTGTTGTATCTAGTGGCTAGCAAAGGCTAGAAACCAAGATCTTTGCGATCTAAAGCTAGAAAACACAAGATAGTTCGGTTTTCGTGTGTATATGAAATTTGGACAGATTGTAGCACGCTTAGAGTCGGGTCACGAAATTTCACAGAGATGATCTACACATGAAAATATGAGATCTGTGAATTTTTGGTAATTTTTGGATAAAAGATGAATATTTGGTGAATTTAATGCTCGGTTTTGGCCAAAAATAGTGAAAAATAGCTAAACATGATGAAAAATTCTGGAAAATTTAAGATAAGCTTTCTATAACATATAAAAGTCACCCACAAAATTTTAGCTCAGTTGGAAAAGACTAAGTAGGCTTTTCGGTGAAACGAGTTCTAGGGATTTCAAGCTCGGTTTTGGGTGAAAATGGCTTGAAAAATGAGTTTTAAATTCTGGAAAAATTCCAGGGAGCTATGAGGATGGCAAGGATCATCCCAGAAAAATTTGGGATTTTTCTAAAGTGTTTTGGTATTTTTGACATATTTAGTGTATTAAAAAGGTTTAAAAATAGATAAATAAATGTAAATATAGGAAAATAAATCTGGAAAATTTTGTAAAATTTTCTTTCTGTCAAAATAAGTTTTGTGCAAAATTTCAAGACCCGAGACTAAACGGGTAATTATTTGTGCTAAAATGAACATAAAAACAAATATTTAAAGCTTAAATCGTGTAAACCGGCAAAACTCGCATAAGCGAGCTGACTGGTATATAAAAACCTAAAAATGGATTATTTTCATAAATCTAAGTAAATTAAGTAAAAATAAATCATCCGAAAATAATTCGGATGATTTGGGTAATTTTACCCGATTTTACTGTTTCCGGCACCTAAATGACGGAAACGGGCCCCGCGGCCAAACGGGGTGTCAAACCGAGCTCTAATTTCATCACTTTAACTAAAATAACAGTCAAACACCATTTTTGGGTTAAGTGTGAATAAACTCATTTTTGAAACTAAAAACGGATGACCGTGCTAGGCACGCAAATCAAGGAAAACATAAAAATGATAATTTTGACCGTCCGACTCTAAGTAATGGCACAATCTGAGTCCTTAGAAGTGTCACGGGGTTAACATTGTCCCCGGATCGAGTACAGTACTGGGTTAACAATGTCCCCAGATGTACCGATTAATACGGATTTAGTTTAGGGGAATTATATAGTAACGACTAGATATTATATTACAGATCCAGGCACGTAGCTGTTCATTGTATTACCCACAGACTCACAAAAAGGTGAGTTTTCACGAGCCCCTTTTAATGAACTGTTTTAAATATTTTCCCGGGGCGGAAAGCATGATTGTGTTAAATTATCTAAGTACATACCGATCGTATGGAAACACTTGTATATTTTTATATATATATATGGTATGATGCATAGAATAGATAATTTGTTTATCGGGTGGAATTGTTCTGGGGTAACTTAGTTCCCAGAGGGTTATTGGATATATTTCTGGGTTAACAGTGTTCCCAGAGGGTATTGGATATGTTTCTGGGTTAACAGTGTCCCCAGAGGTTACTGGATATGGTTCTGGGTTAACAGTGTCCCCAGAGGTTATTGGATATGGTTCTGGGTTAACAGTGTCCCCAGAGGGTATTTGATATGCGCTGGGTTAACAGTGTCCCCAGGGGTTATTTGATATGTACTGGGTTAACAGTGTCCCCAGGGGTTATTGGATATGTTCTGGGTTAACAGTGTCCCCAGGGGTCATTTAATGTGTTTTTGGGTTAATAGAGTTTTCATTAACGGGCTTAGCATAATTTCATCATTAACATATGATTTTTATACTGATCTATGGTTTATTTAAATTAGTGAAACTCACCAACTATTCGTAGTTGACCCGTTTTCTTTACATGCTTTCTAGGTATGCCCAGGTTGGAATGATTGATATGTGCTTAACTATCTGTGCTACCTGTTGGAAGCTTGCTGCTCTGTATTTTGTAATGAATATATATTAATGTCTTATTGGTAATATATGTGTGTAACACCTAGACAGTAACGCAACTCGCAACAATGTATTATGTTATAAATTAATGTAGTGGTATTTTCTTTATAAGCAATGCTGTTGATATCAGATGTGTCTGTTGCATCCCGTGTACGTTTCCGCTGCGGTTACGGGGTGTTACACAAAGCCTGTCCAAAAGATTGTTATCCACTGCCAGAGATCGACCTTAAAGTTGACGCGCTATTACCCTTTCAGTTCAAATGATTTTTTAGACGCGTACAAAGGATATCACCAGATCCACATAGCGGAAAAAGACCAAGACAAAATGGCGTTCAGAACGAACAGCGGAACATGTTGTTACAAAATGATGCCATTTGGTCTTAAGAACGCCGGGTCTACTTACCAAAGGCTGATGGACAGAGAGTTCAAACCTCAGATTGGAAGAAATTTGGAAGTCTACATGGACGACTTGGTCATCAAAAGCAAGAAGGAAGGAGCCATGTTAAAGGATATCGAGGAGACCTGCGGAACTCTAAGGTCAATTAGCATGAAGCTTAACCCAGGAAAATGATCCTTCAGCATGGAGGAAGGAAAATTCCTGGGAGTAATCGTGACGAATGGTGGCTTCAAAGACAACCCAGAAAAATTGGAAGCCGTGCGGAAAATGCCGTCGCCAAAATCGATCAAACAAGTGCAAATGCTTAACGGTCGATTAATCGCATTGAATAGACTTTTATCTAGTCATGCGGAAAGATCATTCCCGTTCGTCTCAACCCTGAGAAACTGCCTCAAGAAACCTCAATTCCGATGGACGGAAGAAGCAGAAACGGCGTTCCAAGAAATTAAGTCACGCTTAGAAGAATTACTAACACTTACAGCCCCTAAAGCTGGGGAACCGTTAATAGTGTACTTAGCAGCGTCAGAAAGAACAGTCAGCGCAGGCTTGATGGTGGAGAGAAATGGCGTTCAAACGCCTATTTATTACATAAGCCGCACTCTTGCAGACGCAGAAACAAGATACTCCACCTTGGAAAAGTTAGTCTTATCCTTGGTCCAGACAGCGCGACGATTGAGAAGATACTTCCAAGGCCATCTGATACATGTTCTCACCAACTTTCGCTTACAAAATGTGCTAAGCAAGCCGGAATTGTCTGGAAGGCTCGCAAAATGGGCAATAGAATTGGGAGAACATGCCATCGAATACAAACCAAGGCCAGCAATCAAGGGCCAGGTTTTGGCCGACTTCATCGTAGAAATCCCTCAAGAAAAGGAGGAAGAATGCAAAAGAGAGATCGAAACCCCTGTAGATCAAGCTAAAGATAAAGTCTGGAAGATGTTCACAGACGGAGCTTCCAACGATGAAGGCGCTGGAGCGGGCCTAAAGATAACCAACCCAGAAGGGCAACACTTCACGTACGCATTACTCCTAGAATTCAAAAGCACAAACAATGAGGCAGAGTACGAAGCTTTGTTGGCAGGGTTGAGAATAGCTAAAAAGCTAGGGGAACGCCACTTGGAAGCACATTTGGATTCCATGTTAGTGGCAAATCAAATTGAAGGATCGTACGATGCAAAAGACGATAAGATGGCATTATACCTAGCGCAAGCTAAAACGCTAATGGCAACTTTTGCCACATGCAAGGTGAAACACATCAAGAGAAGTGAGAACAAACAGGATGACGCCTTAAGCAAACTTGCAACCGTTGGTTTTGAACA
>NW_027498845.1:0-37261 GCF_021521415.1 Bidens hawaiensis | reverse complement strand
GAGAAATATTTTGTAAGGAGAAAACAATTTGCAACAAAATAACAACTTTTGAAAACCATACAGTTTTCAGTTAAGATTATCCAAAGCAGTCGGTTTTGATGACAAGAACCAGAATTACCTTCATATCATATATAGTGAAACCACACCGCTTAAAGAGTTCCTTGAAGTACATGTGCGACCTTGTAAGGCTCTTATCTTCATTATCCAACACAAATCCTGAATCCGTCAATGTCAAAACTCAGATATATTTCGATAACACTAAACCCTTAACTCAAACTAAAAAAAATATATAACTCTAAATAACAATCGTCCTTTAAAAGTTCCGGTTGTCCAAGGGCAATAATGTACACGGGAATAATTTATGCATGGAGAACCTACCAGATTTTGCAAGGTTTTCTTTCAAAACAAAAAATCCACCAGGTTTGAGCCCAGCCTGCACATAAATAAACGCACGTGTCAGAAAAACAACAATTTAACCCAATGTATTGGTAATATACGTGTAAACAACTAAAGAATATAATAACCGACATGGTCCCAAATTATTTACTTCTCTGGCAATATTTCTATTTCTGTTTGATTTATCGTATCAGCTAACAAAGTATTCGAAGTCGGTGAAAGACCATCGAACTATGAAAACATCAAAGGAGACCTCCCAACTTTTAATTTGGCGTCTTTAAATACAGAACAATGTGTCAAATTACTATTATCCCGACCAGTGGCGGACCCAGGATTTTTTGTCAATGGGGTCCCAATTTTTTCGGTTTACAAAATTTTTCGGGTCAGTCGTTATTCGGGTCGGGTCGAGGCGAGGAACATAATAAAACACGGAACTATGGTTTCATTGGAAACAAGTAAGTAGAAAGAATCTAAATTACAAACTAGATGAAACATACACTTTTAATTCATACCCGAAAAACATGAACGTAATATATATATATGGTCTTACATAATTGACCAAAACATGAAAAAATAACTCTAACACAAATAAATGATTAATTATAATATACATACACAAGGTAAATAATAAAAGAATATGCAAAATCCATGTTAACATTATATATGTTGCATGGTGATAATGACTATATGAGAGAAACTAACAAAAAGCACAAATACCCTAACTGAATAACTAAGACTAGGATATTAAAAAAACAACAAAAGAGGAGTATGATGGGGCTTGAACCTACAACCTCTCACAAGTAAAACAAGGGACTTTCCACTGTACCAGTTCAATGTTAATAGTATGGGTTCCAAGTATTAATTTTTATGGGGTCCTTACAAAATTTAATATACCGTCTCTAAGTAATTTTTAAAAAACATCGGTGTCCCGGGACCCCGATCGGACCTATGTGGGTCCGCCCCTGATCCCGACAGTTGAGTTTTAAATTATAAAATTGATGAAAAATTTTTATTTTTATTTTTTGCAAATTCAGTAACTTAGAGTTTACTTTTGACTTTGAAAACTAAAACCGTAAGTAGAGAAAAAAGGATGTGACTTTACCTTTGCTCTCTCAAAGAATGACACAAAGTCGTCATCAGCAAGATGACCAATGCACCACTGGATCCATATGACATCATATCTTCCTGCATCTGGAGTGAATTCCTAATATATTTCAACAACAAAATGTTTTAGACCTTATTGTCACGGATGTACAGCGTAATAACAAACGCATAAATACACACACATATACGTATAGTATTTACCCATACCTGCAGTGGGGTACAGTAAAAGTTGACAGCTTTATGCTCCTCCGATACCATCATGTTTTCAGGAGACAAATTCTCGCGAGCAGCCTCCAAGAAATGTGACACGGGCTCAAGAAGGTCAACCTACAAGCAAATCAATTTCAAGTAACCAGTGTTATTTCATAAAATTCAAATTCTATAATTACTTTTATATATATATTTAAGATATCTATACATCGAATGAAGGGTAAAAAAGTCATTACCTCGTTGAAGTATCGTATAAGAAGATTCTTAGTCACCCTCCCAATTCCAGAACCACAATCTGCAGCAATTTTAATTAAAGACATTAATAAAAATTATAACATTAGAAACCAAAAGTTATATTTTGCTATATATAGAACTAACCAAGAGCTACAAGATGCTGATTTCTGCCGGAGTTAGGAAAAAGACGAGCAAAAAGCGTATTGAGAAAAGCCTCGCTGTTACTAATATCAGGCTCGTTCACATGTGCATATCCGCCCAGCACACCATCCACCGATGCTTCCACACGCTTTACACCGCAAATTAGGGATGAGCAACCTTGCATCAAGTATTGATACCATACTAATACTATACTAAACAAACACAACTGGTACCAGTACCAGTATTTGCTTTTCATGTTTTTGGTATCAGTACCATTTGGTTTCGTATTTACAATTGTAGCAATACTGATTGATACCAAACCAATAAAGATCAGTACAGTATTCGCCTATTCGGTTTATACTTTTAACTCGTTTTCAATATCTAGGGGCGTGCATGAAACCAAAAAAACTTATCCAAAACCAAAGAAACCAAAAAAACGAATCAAGGCAAAAAACAATGGTTTGGTTTTATGTCTTTGTGTTCGGTTTCAGTTTTACATGTGATAAAAACAGAACCGGGCCAAATTTCAAGATTTTTATTTCTTACTTTTTATATGAAGTAAATTATAAAAATTTAATAAACATGTAACTCAAATATTTTAGCACAAATAGTCAAATACCGTTAAATATATATATATATATATACACACACACTTTTAGCCCAAATGTAAAATTATCAATTAGTTATTAATTAAAAATAATAATTGAAGCATAAATTCATTATTTTGGGCCAATAATGAATTTATGCTTAAAAAAAACAAAATGAAACCAAACGCTTTTATAAGAGCATGTTTGAGATTGAGTTTCAAAATAGCTTATTAATATACGTACTTTTTCAAAAAGCCATTTTGAAACGCAAGGATTTTTGTCTTTTAGAAAACAGCTTCCTAACCATTTCAATAAAAAAGCTAAAATAAGAAAGATTTTTAATTTTTATGATTGCCACACACTTTTTTAACTTATTGCTTTTTGTAAAAACCACCAAAGTTTTTATTTTTATGATTGCCAAGCAATAAGTTATTTTCGAACTCAAATTCAAAAACCAAAGTTTCGGTTTTTGGTCCATTTTAGCCTAAAAACCGAACCTTGCACACCCCTACGGCCCTACCAATCTCATCCCTATATAGAACTAATAACTACTAAAATTAAAATAACAACATATCCTTGTTTGTCAATTTAGGGCTTAGTGATATAATAATCAATCAATCAATCAATCATGCCCAGTAAAATCCCACCGACAGCAAAGCTATAAGTAGGGTCTGGGAAGGGTGGGATGTAGGCACACCGTACCTCTATCCAAAGGAATAAAGAGGTGGCTTCCAGAGAGACCCTCGGCTCTAAGTACATGTGTATGAAGCAAAATAAAGGAAATCAAAGTTTAACAATTATATAAAAACTACTACTAATTATAATAATATTAATAATAAGATCACAGTTTAACAGCTATATAAAAGCTAATAATAATTATAATAATAATAATATATGTAAGGGAAATACCATTATGGTGTGTGACCTAAATAAGTTAAGTCTAAGCCCTAAGGTATTCAATTCTCTCTAAAAATCCTTAACTTTAATTCTACTTCTCCACGAATTCCTATCCTCAACCATGTCCTCGGAGAAGTTTTAGGTCTATCAAATCATGCCTAATCCTCTCATCCCAAGTCAATTTCGGTCGTCCTCTACCCCTCCTCCCCTCTATAGTAATGTATTCTACGGATCTAACAGGATTCGTCGTCTGTCTTCTCTTTACATGTCCAAACCATCTCAATCTCCCCTCTCTTTTCTTGTCTGCTATGTTCGCCACCCCTAATCTCTCACGAAACACAACGTTTCTTATTCGGTCTAGCCTTGTGTGCCCACACATCCAACGTAGCATTCTCATTTCTGCTACCTCCATCTTCCGCACTTGTGCCTTCTTGATGGCCCAACAATCTGTTCCATATAGCATTGCAGGTCTAACTGCCACCCTATAGAATTTTCCCTTTAGTTTAGTCGGGAAACTCTTGTCGCACAATATACCTGTGGCTGCTTTCCATCTACACCATCCTACCTGAACTCGGTGGGTCACATCACTGTCTAATTCCCCATCGCTCTGTAGAAATGATCCTAAATACTTGAACTTCGTTACCTGCGGGACCACCTGCCCTTCAATTGTGATCTGTGCGTCTTCATTGTCGTTTATCCCACCAAAATCACAGTGGAGTTACTCCGTCTTAGATCGGCTAATCTTTAAACCTTTTGTCTCTAAGGTTGTTCTCCACTCCTCAAGCCTCATGTTTAGATCTTGTTTTTCTCAGCAAGTAACACAATATCGTCTGCGAACATCATGCACCACGGGAGAGTCCCCTGAATCGACTTTGACAACTCATCCAAGGCTACAGCAAAAAGAAACGGGCTCAACGCTGACCCCTGGTGAAGACCTACCTCTACAGGAAAGGAATCAGTATCCCCCACTGGCGCACGGACACTTGTTTCACTCCTGGTATACATATCCATAATTATCTCTATGTATTTCCTGGGCACTCTTCTACCCTCCAAGCACTCCCAGAGCACCTGTCGTGGCACACCGTCGTAGGCCTTTTCTAGGTCAATAAACACCATATGTAGATCACGCGTCTTCTCCCTATACTTTTCCATTAATCTTCTTATAAGGTGTATTGCCTCTGTGGTGGAACGCCCCAGCATGAAGCCAAATTGGTTGACCGTAACCTGAGTTTCTCGTCTAAGTCTACCCTCAATCACTCTTTCCCTATGTAGCTTCATAGTATGACTTAGTAGTTTGATTCCTCGGTAGTTACCACAACATTGGGCGTCTCCTTTGTTCTTATATATAGGAACTACAACGCTGCTCCTCCACTGGTCTGGCATCTTACCTGATTTGAGAATACTATTGAACAGAGTAGTTAACCACATGACTCCTTCCTCCCCCAGACACTTCCACACCTCGATGGGTATGTTGTCTGGGTCAACCGCCTTAGACCTTCCCATCCTCCTAAGTGCATCCTTCACCTCTTCTCGTGTGATCCGTCGGCAGTAGCAGTTATTCGATTGTTGTCGTTGAAAGTTTATGTTGTCATGTTCTTCTTGGTAAGCTCTCCCATTGTTAAAAAGATTGTGGAAGTAGGTTTGCCATCTTAGATTGATGTCCTGCTCCTTGACCAGTACATGCCCATCTGTATCCTTTATGAACTTCACCAGTCCTAGATCTTGCCTTCTACGCTCTCTGGCTTTGGCAATCTTAAACATAGCATGTTCCCCCTCTTTTGTTTCTAGACTTTCATACATCCGTTTAAAGGCCGCCTTCTTTGCTTCCGCCACTGCCTTCTTCGCCTCTATCTTGGCCGTTTTGTAGTTGTCCCTCAATTCCACTCGCTCCTCCTCATTCGTGCACCTCATTAGCTCCCTAAAACATCCTTGTATGTCCCTTATCTTGTCTTGCACTGCGTCATTCCACCACCAAGACTCCTTATGCCCACTTGTCTTAGTGATATAATAATAATAATAATTATAATAATAGTTAAAACATAAGCTTACTTGCCAGTAGCCAACACCATTGCTGTACCACTCATGCTTCTTCTGTGAATCACCAACTTCTTCTCTCCACATCTCGTCGGCGTTCTTGAATTGCCGGCCGTTGCTGTCTAACCCGCTGATTTCCATCGGGTTTCCGGTGTTTGATTTTACTGTTACTCGGTAACTGTTGTGGGTTTGATGAGTAGCAGCCGATAATAATAATAATGGATTCAGATTCACACGCAAGTGACTGCTTGCACCGAGCATGTGGTTTTGGGGGTTTTGGTCTAGGGTTTTTTTAATTGAAAAGAACCCGTTTAAAAAGCTCGTGGTCGTGGTTAGCTCGATAAAAGCTTGAATAAAACTAGTTAAAAATATTTGATTTTAAACGACATGAGATGAGATGGCGTATTATTTAACCGAGTCAAACTTGTCCTGAGCTCGGGTCGGGTCATGGCTTGGCTCGATCTTAGGTTCGTTTAACTTTAAAATCGAGCTTGAGCCTAGCTGAGTTGTCTCGTGTAATTTCGAGCTCGAGCTCGAACCCACCCTGGCTCGACTCCGGCTACAACCAGCTCGTGGCGACAGACCAGTTTCAAACATGACCTGGTTGTATCTCAAACTGGTTCGATTCATGACCAGCCCACCGGTTCGTGATCGATTCGTAATGGTAATACAAATCTCTCAAAACGGTTTGAACCCGACCATATTTGGAAAACATGTTAAAAAAAAACTGGTTTTGACCATGGGTTGACCAACTCGGCCTGGTTTTAAACCCAAACCATTTTGAGATAATATTTGGTTTTTATTTATTTGATGCATAGGCGTTTAGATTTGGACATCTAGTTAAACACTTAAACGCGTGTGTTTTCCCTGCACGTGCCTCTTAAACAGGGTCACGACTTTTTAGTAAGCGGACGAATAGTCCTAGGGTGTTAATTAGTGGACTATAAGTATTTTGTCTTTACATATTCAAATTAAATAGGTGTTTAACTCCGACAATATTAGGGGGTGTTTGGTACAGAGAATGGAAATGGAGAGAAAATAGAAATGGAAATGGAATTGTAGAGAAAGAGAATTGGTATGGAGAATGAGAATCATTTCTCTTGTTTGGTACACGAGAAAATAAACAGAGAACTCTACCATACCCAACCCCACCTCCACCCAACCTGACACCACTCACCACCGCAGCCCCACCACCACAGCCCCACACCACCAGCACCACCACCACAGCCCTTTCTTCAACCACAGCCCACCACCACCGGCTGCCCCCACCAAACCCCCTTCTTCAACCACAGTACACAAGAAATTAAAATGATTCAAATTTTTGAAACATGAGATATGGAAGGAGGCTCAGATCTGTCATCACTGCCTCTTTGGAGATTTTGTGGTGGTGGTTGTGGTGGCGATGATGATGATGATGATAATCAGAAGCCACCTGCAACCACCGCCGATTTCCACCACCACTGTCACCCACCTGCGACCACAATCACCCGACCATCTGAAAACCCTAACCTACCACGAACCACCACTTGAAACCCTAATCTCCGTTCACCCGTACCACCTGCAACCTACAACCGGTTACCACTCTGTGTTCACCACTGCGAACGGCGGAGACGGGGTGGTGGTTGCAGACTTGGAGACGAGGTGGCGGTTGCAGACTTGGAGACGAGGTGGCGGTTGCAGACTTGGAGGCGAGGTGGCGGCCGGAGACGAGGTGGTGGCCGGAGACGAGGTGATGACATGCTATGAGGAGGCTGCTGAGAAATGGATTTCTCTTTGTTTTAAAGAGAAATGGAATTCTCTAGTTTTAGAGAAATAGAAATGAAAAGTGGAAAACAAACAAAAGAAATATTTCTAATTCCATTTCTCCCCAATCAAATCCCTCTACCAAACACCCCCTTATAGTAAATGAACGTATAGTCATAAGGTGTCGATTAGTACTCTAGCCAATGTGCTAATTAGTGGAGGAAAATCATTTGAAGGTTGGTTTAGTGCAAACCATGAAGGCGATCATTTGAAACCATACCACTTACGTTGTGTTCTCGAGTTCATTTATGAAAAGAAAAGCAAGAAAAAAAATGTTTTCTTTTCTTATCTTTTCTTTTGGCATCTCTTCTTTCTCATAAATTTTATTTCTTTCCAAATCTTTTTAATTTATAAAGACACATTTTATTTTATTTATCATTTTCTCTCACCTCCCCTCCTTTTCTTTTTTTAATGAAACTCGGGAACACTTTTTTTATTTTTTTTCTTCATTTTCCTTCCTTAAATGAAACTCGGGAACACAACATATATTTTTCATCCCTCATTTTCCTTCCCTTTCCTCCTTTAAATGAAACTCGAGAACAAAGTTCGTAAACTATAGATATTATTGGTTTAATCAAGCATACATGTTTAAAACAGGAGGTGAAGCAAATGTATGTATATCTCAGTAAGTTGAGTACGTAGTATACGAGTCAAGGGGTCAAGAAAAGGAAAAGACCCAATTCCCATAATACTAGCTAAAATGTTGATTATCTTGAATCCTAACGATCAATATGCTAACTGATTTTTAACGTTAGATGTTAACGTGTTGAATTCGCAAATTCATTAGCTATAAGTGATTATATGGATTAAAAAGGGGTTACGTGATAAATAATTGGATGTTAAATTGTTAATGATGATCAGATAATGATGTTTGAAGTTATTTCCTTTGTGAACTAGCTTAAACTTGTTTATAAAATATGATAATTGTTGTAAATTTAGTTATGTTTGTTGTAGACGAGTTAAAAGGTGCTTGAAGGTGAATCATACTCGAAATGACTTGTAAGTAGCATATCATAATTCATACGCTCACGTACACACCCTTAACGAAAGAATAATCAAGTTTAGGTCTCAAGAATAAGATCGAACACACGTGTTTTCATTAGAACTCAGTGTCGTAGTAATGTGTCAAATTAAACACGATTGAAAAAGTCTCTGAACTATTTTCACAACTAACAATTTCTCAAATCTCAAAATTAATCTTGTTATAAGTCATGTAATAAGGTAACGTTTGGTACACAGTAACTGGAACCAGAAATAAATAGATCATTATGAGTGAATGAAAAAAAAGAGATATTTGATTGATTAATGATATGAAATCAACGACTACACCATGAAACATATTCCATCAAAATCATTCCCTCATACCTTATTTTTGTCATTTCATTTATCTTTCAACCTACTTTCTCGACGCCACCAACATCACCATTGCCATCGCCACCACTAGACTGCCACCAGCATTGTCGTCGCCGTCTTCAGCACCACCATCATTATTGCCAGCCGCCATGATACGATCTCATATATATTAATATATTAATTAGATTTATATTTTATTTAGTTTTCTTATTATACTCTAATTGTGTTTCCTTATTGTTTATTTTTTCCTATTTTATTTGTTTTCTTTTCCTATAAATCGTAATCGTTTCAAGAAAAAAAATAATAAGAAAATGTGTCTCAAGTTTGGTTTCTCTTCTTCTCTCTTGTTCTTGGAGCCTAACCCACTCTACGGGTATATCGGGAGATTGACCATCTCGAATCGGTCTCTATTAATTTGGTGCTTTCATCAATCGTCCTCATGCCTCCTTCTTCGCGTGAAGACATGATCATGTCCTTGGTCGACAAAATCGATCAGTTATTGATCCAACAAGAATCAAGCGCCATCCAAGCCAAGTTCCAATTTTACTCCCTCACCGCCACCATGAACCAAATCACCGCTAACCTACTTCCGCCCTCAACAAAATTTCAAGCACCTCCTAGATGATAACCGACCAAAAACTAGCCATTCCACCCCTAATCCCGACACCGGCACCGCCACCACCAACATATGCATCATGCACCAACAACTTCAACCACAATACCCATGCCTCCACCCCTCATAATACCACTGACCCAATTTTTTTCACCCATTCTGAAGTGCCAAGTTCAACTTCCAGTTACAAACCTATTACTCCATGTACAACATTTAGTACTTCCCTTCCCACGACAAGCCTACTGCCGATGTTATCAAAACAACCCGATGCCACCTTCTTTGGACTTGGCTTTTCACAAACTATACGTAATATAGGAAGGATGGATGGAAACAAGATTTATACAATGGTGGATTGTGGTAACAGTCACAACGAAACAACACTTGCATGTGAAGTGCGAAGACGCGAGTGGCGTCCGTTGTGGCGAGCGGTCGAGACCACCCCGCTTGAGATAGTCCGACTTGAATGGCGACCTATTATTTTATTTTTATTGTTTTCTATCACGCCACCATCACCATCACCATCACCACCACCACCACCAATGTTACCACGGGTACTACCACCACTATCATCACCACCACCACAAGCGATGCTTGATTACCACCATCGTTACCACCACCGCTATTGTTGCCGCAATTGCCATTTTTTATTTTGGATTTTTTTTTACTTTATATTAAGACAAAAGTATATTTACAATTTGTATTTCATTTATGTATTTTTTTATGCATACCAAACAACATAAAGTAATGAATCATTTCATTCTCTTAAGTTAACCAAACAAAATAAACGAATGACAATAATCAGTTTATTCCATTGTCCATTCCAGAGTTGCACATGCCGGTTTAAAAACCCAAGACCATTTTCAGCTGAAACCAGTTCGGCTCGGTCAACAAAGGTCAAAACCGGTTTATGTTCAATTTCATTTAAGGTTAAAACCGTTTTCTTAACCAGGTTACGATCGGTTTTGACCAGCTCAATAAAGAAAAATACAAACCGGTCTCAAACCTACGGTATCAATCAAAATCATTCTTTAATTTATTTATTACCTCCTACGAAACAACCACTATGATTTAAAAAAGAAGTTACAAGTTACAACACTCTTTAACTATTATTATTATTATTATTATTATTATTATTGCATTAAACACCATCTTAAAATAATAACAACACTTTTTAAGCATTCGTATAATTAAAAAGCCACTCCCAACGTAAACTACTCATTTTATTCCATTTCTTTATTTTTTCCATTTTCAAATATCAATTTCTCCAACGGTCCATTCATCTCCCTGTGCACTTCAAACCCTTCAAACCCTAATGTTCAAATTCATCAATTAATCAAATCTCAAACTCTACGATACAATGCAAGACTTCATCGGATCCGTTCGCCGATCACTAGTCTTCAAACCCGGTAACGAAGACGGCGGCGGTGGCGGTGGATCGTTCGGTGGATTCGTCGAAAAGATCGGTTCGAGTATCCGTAAGTCGAAGATCGGACTGTTTAATAAATCGTCGGTGCAGGCGCTGCCGCCGCCGAAAGAGAAAGGGAAGGAAGAAGGCGGAGCGCAGATCCGGTGGCGGAAAGGGGAGTTAATTGGTTGTGGAGCGTTTGGTAGGGTTTATATGGGGATGAATTTGGATTCGGGAGAGCTGCTTGCTGTTAAACAGGTGTTTAGGGATTAACTGGAATATGATAGATTTTGGGGTGTGGTGTGCACGGTTCGGTTTGGGTCGGTTTTGGGCTGAAACCGAAACTTCGGGTTTTGAAATTTTGAAACCCTTTGGTTCCGGTTTTGCCAATTTAAGCTTGAAAATTTTGGGCCCGGATAATGAATTTAGGCCTGAATCATTTTTTATTAATAACTAATTTTATATTATACATTTTGGCTAAAATATTTGAGTTACGTAGTTGTTAAATTCTTATAAATTACGTATAATAAAAAATGGAAATCTAGAAATCCGGTTTGGTTTTGGTTACGTGCAAAACGATAATCGAACCGTAAATTCGGTTTTACGAAAATATAAAACCAAACCGTAGGTTTTTGTTTCAGCTTGGTTTTTTCGGTTTCTTGCACACCCCTAATAATGAATTTAGGCCTAAATCATTTCTTTATTAATAACTTATTTAATATAATACATTTTGGCTAAAATATTTGAGTTACATAGTTGTCAAATTCTTATAAATTACGTATAATAAAAAATGGAAATCTAGAAATCCGGTTTGGTTTTAGTTACGTGCAAAACTTGCACGATAATTGAACCGTAAATTCGGTTTTTACAAAAATATAAAACCAAACCGTAGGTTTTCGTTTCAGCTTCGGATTGGTTTTTTCGGTTTCATGTACGCCCCTAATAATTTTTTTTTTACTTGTGGTGTTACTTAATTTTGTTGACTTGTTTGGATTGTTTATTTGCAGGTTTCTGTTGTGGTTAATACTGCTTCAAAAGACAAGACTCAGGTGTGTTTCTATTTAAGCTTTAATATTCATTTTTGTGATAGTACATGACTTGTTTGTTAAATAATTTGATCTGATTTGATTATCCAATTAAGTGAATCATGATCTAATGCAGTCTGTGACTAGTCGAATTAGTATTTAACAACAATAAATTATTGGTTTAAAGCGCAATTGTAAAGGGCATACTAGATTTTCTATTTGTATTGTACAAGATTTTTAGGCATGGTATCCTGAGCTTCTATCATATTTTCATATACTGTATTTTTAGTAATACAATATGTAGTAAAAGAGTTGTATTCGTTACGTGCGAGCACATTCTGGACAAAGTGTAATGCAAATGCTCTTTCGTTTGTAGGATACAATTTTCAGCTTTTCTTTCTCAATGTCTGCTAAAGGAATGTTATAAGCAGTTAAATACAACACATACATTTCTCATTGAGATTTTGGTAGATATGGTTAAATTGAGGGAAATTTGGAAATCTAGTAGTTTTACTGTCTATATAAGATCCAAGCTTTCACTGGTGGTAGAGAATATAAATGGCTTAGTTATATAGTTGTATAGTTTTATGTGTTTAAGAATAGAGAATATAAATGGCTTAGTTATATAGTTGTATAGTTTTATGTGCTTAAGAAAGTAAGCTTTGTTACTTAAGATTAAATTTGTGGTGTATATAATATAGAAGACTCAATTTTTTTATCTAGAGTAAGTTTCATGTACAAAGTGAGCAAGATAATTTGGTATTTTTCACCCATCTACCTAGGTATTTTTCATTGTGTCCACTCTGGTTAAGATTACATCCATACAGATGGATAACATTTATTATATACCATGATAGTTCTCACTTTTGTATGATACTTTTTTACTGACCTAAACATAGTTTAGTCTTTCTAATGAACACAAAATGGTTATTTACTGAGATTTCAAATTTTACTGAATTCAAATTTTAAAACATGATAGGCTCACATCCGGGAGCTGGAAGAAGAGGTGAAGCTATTAAAGAATCTTTCACATCCAAATATTGTTGTAAGTGTCTATATATATATTTTTATCCTCTTTCACTTTGTGAACAACACATCTTATCATAGCTAAATTATCTTTTCTATTTTTTTCTAATAACATTACAGAGGTACCTAGGAACCGCTAGAGAGGAGGAGTCTTTGAATATTTTCCTGGAATTTGTTCCAGGTGGATCCATCTCATCACTCCTAGGAAAATTTGGCTCCTTCCCTGAATCTGTAAGTTTCTGTTTTCATAATTTTGAATGTCAATCGATCGAGTCATTTTATTACACTTGAAACTTATATCTGGTTTGTACATGGAGCAGGTGATAAGAATGTACACAAAGCAAATATTATTGGGACTGGAGTACCTTCACAAAAATGGTATCATGCACAGGGACATTAAGGTAAGTTCTTATCTATATGAGTGTGTGTCTGTTAGTTTTAACGTATGGATTAAAGGACAAATGCTATTGCAGGGGGCAAATATTCTTGTTGATAATAAAGGGCAAATCAAACTTGCAGATTTTGGGGCCTCTAAGAAAGTTGTTGAGCTGGTATGCATGCTATTTGATTAATATTTGTTATATATATTCCTGCTTGAAAGATTCTCTTTGTAACTGAGTGCTTGCATATTTTCCTGTAGGCTACAATGACCGGTGCCAAATCAATGAAGGGAACCCCATATTGGATGGCTCCTGAAGTTATACTCCAAACTGGCCATAGCTTGTAAGTGATATAGCACAACTCGTGATATGTTGACCTTACAATAGACATAATGCTGACCTTATTTTTTGGTAGCTCGGCTGATATATGGAGTGTTGGATGTACTGTAATTGAAATGGCAACCGGAAAGCCTCCATGGAGCCAACAATATCAGGAGGTAAGTATCTACACATGTCTGTTTATGCACTGTAATTGTTTCTTACACTAAAATGAGACAGTTGTTGGTTAATGTTTTAGAATCAGTTATGATATTTACTAAATCATGTGTGCTTCTTTCAGGTTGCTGCACTGTTTCATATAGGGACAACAAAAGCTCATCCACCTATACCAGATCATCTTTCTTCCGAGGCAAAAGAGTTTTTATTAAAATGCCTTCAAAAGTATGTATTATGTTTATGTTCCTGTATTTGTCATTCTTTTTATACACGTGTTTTGTTCATCCTTCACGTACAAGATTTTATTTTTATGTCTTACATCTGAATATCCAATGTGCTGGCAGGGAACCGGATCTCAGGCCTAATGCATCAGAGTTGCTGCAGGTGATTCTTCATTACAAGCTTTATATTTATTCACTAAATTAAAAATGAATGTCTGCCTTTTTTCTTTCTTTTTTTTTTAAAAAAGCATTTTTCTTAAAGTAAAAGTTTGGTTTCATGGCTTTTATTGATTCTTTGCAGCATCCTTTTGTAACCGGGGAGTATAACGAGACTCATCCCATCTGTCGCACATCAGTTATGGTTAGTTTTCTTGCATGAAACATCTATTATTTAGTTTCTTAATTTCAAAGATTCGTTGACTATTATTATACAAATCATGCCACTTTTTCTTGATATCAGGTCACCTCTGGCAATCAAATGCCAACATCTAGACAGGAACCTAGAAATCCGTAAGATTTTTCTTATCAGCTTGTTTTATCAGTTTCTGTTATATCAGTTTCTATTATCAGTTTTTGCAACAACAAATGAAAGGTGATTGATAATACAGAACTAGCCTGGAGATGAAAACAAACTGTGGTACTGTGAACGCTCATAATATGAATAGTGTGAGGTGCTCAACTATATACCCTGAGAAGTTTTCTGGAGGACCATTGTGGGGTTCAAATAGATATGATGATGATGACATGTGTCAGATGGATGATGATGATCTCATGGCTGGGACATCTATGAAACTTGATTCCACTTTACTTTCTAGCAATATCAATAAGGTATAACACGTACAATTAAATCATTCTTTCAGCTGTGGTTAATCTTAGTGCTAACTAGGTTGTTATTATTACTATCTTATTTGAGACAGAGTTTTAATCCCATGAATGAACCTGATGATGACTGGTCCTACCGGTTTGATGGAAGTCCAGAAATGGGAACAAATTTGTTTTCAGATCAAGTTTCTGGAATTACTACAGAGGTCCCTGGAGAATTAAGTAACGGTGATAATGGTTTCAGTTTCTCTAATGGGACTCCTGGAGTTGAAGAAGATGACGAAGTTACAGAAATAAAGATAAGAGCATTTCTAGATGAGAAGGTAAATTTTGTTTTTACATTTTTTTTCAGTTTTGACTTATCTAGTCAATTCGGTTATGTTGTATTTGTAACCAGTCAAAAGAGTAAAATAAAAGGAAGTTCGCTTATGTGTGTTCATTTAGTTAAACGAACAAATATGAACACAAGTTCTGTTCGTTGATTTATGCCTGTGAACGTTCATTCATTTATTTTTCGTTTATATCTGTTCACTTATCTTGTTTCCTTTACGCTTTATAAAATATTCATTCAAATTTTTTTGTTACTAATATTGACTTAAAACCAATTTGATTTTCATATTTTTAAACCCTTAAAAGTCCAAATTTAAATCAGTTTTTGACATCTTTGTTTAGTTTTATAACATTAGATGTAACTGTATAGATAATGGTATTTAAGACTTTAGTTTGGATATTCACCTTTTCTTATAATTTGGTGTTCATTTGTATTTGTTTACATTTAGAATGTTAACGAATGATCACAAGTGAACATGAACACACTAATTTTGTTAAAGAACGAACATGAACAAGTAATTCTTTTTTTTGAAGTGTTCGTTTATTTGTTTGGTTAAAGTTAAGAACACAAACAAGCCTAATTTTGTGTAATAAATCCTTTGTTATACAGGCTATAGACATGAAGAAGTTGCAAACGCCTCTATATGAAGAATTTTACAACTCCTTAAATGCAATAGAAGCTTCTCCTGTCGGCAATGAAAACAAGGAAAATACATCAAACCACCTCAACTTACCTCCTAAGAGCAAATCACCGAAGACTAACATCAACAAGCTGCTAAGGAAAAGGCTATCTTCAGCTGTTGATGCTTCTTATATTGCTAACAAATCATCACAAATTGGTGGTGTAAATGATCAAAATCCACATGAGTGCCTGTCACCTCACCGTGGTCAACTGAAAGAGAATGTTCTTGATTCTCAGAAACATCCCATTAGTCCAAGGTTTGTTACTTGTTAGTACTCTCTAATATGCTGAAATCAAGATTTTATTATTATTATTATTATTATTTTACATCAAAAGCAAATTTTATATTATATTTGTTAGTACTCTCTAACGCTGCACAACTGACTTGAAAAATTAATAATATTATATTTGTAGCGCGAGCTTCTCGGAGAGGCAACGAAGATGGAAAGAAGAACTCGCTGAAGAGCTTGAAAGAAAACGAGGTGAGTCCATTCTTCTGTTCTTTCAAATAGCTCTAGTTCTTAGATATATAGATATGCATTTACATATACACATGTAATTTATAAATTATCTTTCATATGATGGCAGAGCTTATGAGGCAAGCGGGAACGTCATCCCCAAACGATCGGAACCGTCAAAAAAAATTTGTGTTTCTTGGCAATTGACATGTCTTTTATAAAAATTACATAAGAGATGGCAGCATCAGTTGTGTGCAGCTGGTGTAATTGTATCTAGTTTTGTTCATGGTGCACACCACCTTCTTTTTGTATTGAGTCAATGTGGTCACATATTTAATATTCTTTTTCCCATTTTGTTTTTGTTTGTTGTGGTCTGTTATATTTGAAATTTTATAAGAGAAATTAAAGAGAGGTTTGGATGTGGTTTCTTTTGCAGTCATGAACATGAACATGTAATATGGTGCCGTTGTAACGGTGCATACAAAATACTTGGTAGGATTTGAACACACAACCACTTGATTGGGGAGTACATCATTTTACCACCAGGTTGTCCCCACGTCCTCGTGAGGACAAAGAGAGTTTAAAAGTACTTTAATTATTTATTCGACCGACCTGACTCGAAAATTTTGCTTCGTTTTCTACAAGATCCAACTAGAGTGCTACAATTGGTGATATTTGTTTTTTTTGTTTTTTTTTTGTTTAGTCAATATATTACATGTGTTTTATTAAACAACTTAGAACTACTTTATCTTCACCAATTATTGTTTTTTTTAGTATAATGACAAGATCCAACTAGAGTGCTGCATCTTTGGGACTTGAATCAGGATTTCTTTTAAAAAACTAATACTATGCAAATCTTAAAACTATTAAAGATAATAGACAATAAGTCATTATTATTATATTACTATTACTAACATATATAAATAGAAACTTTAGTGTCTTGCGAGACTTATTGGCCCATTTAATGGCATCGTATTGGTCGGTGAGTTTTGTTTTTTTATTTATTTTTTAGTTCAATAACTATAATAATCGTAATGGAAACCGACCAAACGTCCTAACTATAATAATCGTAATGGAAACTGATCAAACGTCATTTTTTTTGTTTTAGTTCTGGTACCATAGTAAACCTGTAAGATTCAGACAGAGTTCGCGCAGACACGCGACCATATTTAAAGCCCATGACCAACAATGCACAATTTTACCAACCGACCCCCCCCCCTATATAAATAAATAAATAAATAAATAGGTTGTTGGTCCACCTCAATTTTTATATTTTTTAGTTCCAGTATTACGTAATCAAAGCCAACCGAATTTGTGGCAAGTTACCTTTTCAATGCTCGAGACCGACACCGATTAGGTTTTATCACCGACAGGGTTTGCCAACCAAATAAACATCATTTTCAATATTTTTGTTTTCTTATATGCTAATGTTTTTATATGTTAATTTGGCGAATTAATTTTTTGGGTTTTAACGCTCAAATTCTATCTCATAGCGAACGCAGCTGATACTGACAGACTTCGTGTTAACTCATTGTAGTAACGCTCGAGTTTAACCAATCCCCGGGTTTCAACGTTGGGGTTTTGTCAGCTGCCCCGGCACAACGCGTCGGGTTGAGAAACTAGTTCAAATATTATTGTATAAGTGAAGCACAAATAGATCTTTCTTTGAATTATTAAAAAGAAAACATACGGAACTATAAGGTTTTATAAAATTTGGAGACTTAATTAAAGAAATAAAAATTGTAACTTAAAATAAAGTTGCAGAATTCAGTAATATAATGGTTGAGTTGGTAATTCAAGAATCGGATAAATGTTTCCATGATAGGTAAGTCTATGGTATGAAAACAATGCACTACAAACAAGAATATTTTTGTAAAAGTTGTGTTTCTTTTAACAATTTATAAAAGTAGGAAAAATATGTTTTTTTTCCTATTTTATAATAAGTTTTTCTCTAATAATTTAGTGCATTTTTAATCAGCGTCCATGGTAACAGTAACGGTGATCGCGGCGGAGACGGTGGTGGAGGTTATATACGGTGAAAGAAAAATAGAATGAAAAAAAAAGTGAATCAAATGAATTTGAGATGCTTTAGAGGAAATGATATTGAACAGGTAAAATCTGTGATTAGTTTGCATTGACCAATCAAACCTCTTTTTTATCATTCGCTTCACAATAATCCGTTCCATTCTGCCATCATTCATGCATACTAGGGATGAGCAAAATGTGCCGAGTATTGATACCGAAACAAACACTTCGTTACCGGTACTAGTACCTAGATTTTGGGGGAATTGGGATTGGTACTTATGTTTACCTAATTTTTTCATACGGTGTGTATGTCAAATCGAGCATTTTCAATACATGTACCAAAGCTTTAGAAATATTAAGATCATGGTTTTCAAGACCGGTACCATTTCAGTACTAAGCTCATCCACAAACACCACCTTACTATTTATTCTTATTCCTCAATATATCCTAGTAGAGTTGCACAAAATACCATGTTCCTGAATGACTGGCTGACCGACCCGAAACTGGTTTCTAGTCGTACTGACCTGCGGGTACGACCTGATATTGTTTATCTCCCCGGACTTGTACTCAGAACCGATTCCACCTTTACAAGGTAAAAACCCATCCCGGAAAATACCCCAGAAAACCAGGTCAAATACCTGACTATACTCGATTACTCGGAACTGGTTCCTACACGACCCAATTTTGACTTTTTAATGACCATACCCGAAACCATTTCCTACCCAACTTTGGTTCTTAAAATACCCGGTTTATGCAACTCTTTATCATCATAGATTCCTAGGTAGAGGTGCACAAAAACCTGAACCCGGAACCGGTTTTTTTATACCCGGGTTTTTAATACCCGAACCCATACCCAACTCCACCCGTAGGGTACATATAGAGTATGCATTTCGGTACTAAAACCCGAACCGGACCGGATTTGTACCCGGTAATACCCGAAAACCCGAACTGGTTCTATACCCGAAACCGGGTATTTAAAATACCCGATCTGTACCCGAAAATTACCCCTAAAAAGTGCAACATTTTAAAAAATCCAATCTATACCTGAAAAATACCCGGAAAAAACCCCGAAAAAGCCCGAAAATAGTGTTTTTTCCAATACCCAAAAATATGGTATTCATATACCCGGTTCTATACCCAACCCGATGCATAGGGTATGGTTTTTAGAGACAATATCCGAGCCGACCCGAGTATTACCGATTCCTAATTTTTCAATACTCTATCATACTCGAATCCGGTTTAATACCCGAAACTGAGTATTTGAAAAACCCAATTGTGCACCTCTATTCCTAGGCACAACATTTTCAAAGCAAATACAAATAAACAAACAACCGAAACAAGTATTAGTCAAAGAAACAATAAAAAAAGTTAGGCCGACTTACTTTCTTTCTTTCATTCATTCATTAATGGCTGGAACATGACCTCCAAATCCACGTCACACCCCCAGGTCTACCACATTCTATATATAAATAAATATCTACAATATTAATTTTATATATTTTGTATTGAATTGAGCTGTATCAGCAGAGGAAGAGCTTCTGTTCAATGGAGGATATTTTGGATTCCGTACCGCTCCATTAAAACCTTGACCTAGTCTTATTACGTCATAATACTCAACGGACTAAGGATGATGTTGACGTTGATGCTGATGATTCGTTTACGCTTCGTTTTCACCTTCCGGATCTTCGAAAACCGATCGCTGTAAGTGCTGCCTGTTATTATTATTATTATTATTATTATGCCTAATTTACCGAACGAATAATTGTAGCTGTTTTAAGTTAGGTTATATATGTATAATGTAATGCCTAAATTACGAAATGAATAATCGCATTTGTTTGAATTAGGTTATATATTTTAATATCTGTACTCTGTATTGGTAGCAGCAGATGAGCTTGACTAGCTCGTTTCGACTTACGTGAGATCGAGCGAGCTCAGCTCATGAGTAGTTTTTTCAAGCTAGGGCTAGGCTTTGTCTTATTGATGATTAACTTATTAATGTTTTTTAGTTGCTTTTGTTTATTTTGGGAAAGACCTTAAACGTGTTGCCTAAGTTACGGAATGAATTATCGCACTTGTTTGAATTAGGTTATATATTTTTTTAATGTTGAGATTCATTGATTTAAATGTATGTACTCTGTATTGGGTGCGGATTAGCTCCAGCTCAGCTCATGAGTAGTTTTTTTCAAGCTCGGGATTGATCATTTACTATTTATTAATTAATTTACTTATATAGGTTTTTAATTATGATTTTTTTCTATATCGAGAAAAATCTTAAATGAGCGTACGCTCAGCTTGAGCTCGGTTGTGAAGTGTGAAATTAATACGTAGAAGCTTTAAAGAAGTGAAAGTAAAATTTAAAGTTTACAAGGCTAGTTAAGGTTCGACGAGCCTGAACAAGCTTTCCATGCAAGGCTCTAGCTCAGGCTTGATAACTAAACAACCTTTATTTGAGGTGCAGGCCGACGAGCCTAAATGAGCTTCCCATAAAAAGGCTCGAGCTCTACCTTGAAAACTAAGCGAGCTTTATTTGAGGCTCGGGCTTGGCTGAAGCTCGAAAAAGCTCAGCTCGTTTTGAGATTTTTTTCAACTCCGTTTCAAGTACTCGGTTGGTTTGCACCCCTATAGCAGATTCGTTGAACCTAAATCGAATTATGTTTTGAAAAATTTAATCATCTGTGTAATTGTGTTTCTCTTTGATTGATTTTGTTTCTGTGTTACTTAATTTTGTAAATTGAAGTTAAATTTGTTAACATGCTTCAGAAATTTGTAAAAACAAGAGAAGCTGGGGAGTTTCTTAGTGGTGCTCTGGCTGGGGCTATGACGAAAGCTGTTCTTGCACCTCTAGAAACCATAAGGTTTGCGATATCCACAAATTATATTATATCGTCAAATTCAAATTATAAGATATAGTTTTTCAATTTTGAAGCATATAATAGATTTGTAAATGTTATGCAGGACGCGAATGGTGGTTGGCGTAGGGTCAAGAACAATATCCGGTAGTTTTTTAGAGGTAATCGAAAATCAAGGGTGGAAAGGGCTTTGGGCCGGAAATGCAATTAACATGATACGAATTGTTCCCACACAAGCAATTGAACTTGGAACGTTTGAATGTGTTAAACGAGTGATGACAACAGCAAAAGAAAAATGGAGTCAAGAAGAGTGTCCAAATGTGCAAATCGGTCCGGTGAAACTAAGTTTCTCTCTCTCTCGTGGCTCTCACCGGTTGCCGTTGGTGGTGTGGCTGCAGGGATTGCCGGCACCCTTGTGTGTCATCCTCTTGAAGTCTTAAAGGTAATAGCTTTAAATAGTAAAACATTAATTGTTTAGATTGATGATGTGTTTTTGTTGGTTAGTAATTGACTTATTTTGTTTCTAACAGGATCGGCTGACCGTGAGTCCAGATGCTTATCTTAATTTGAGTATTGAGGTTCAGAAAATGTATAAAAATGGCGGGATTGGTTCTTTCTATTCGGGTCTTTCTCCAACATTGATGGGCATGTTGCCATAAAGTACTTGTTACTATTTTATGTACGACACTATTAAGAAGTCTTACTGCACAGCTCAGAATAAGAAATCTTTAAGCCGTCCCGAGATGTTACTAATTGGCGCTCTTTCAGGTATGTTTGTCCGTACTTAAGATTAGGTAATCAAGATTATTCTAGTGAAAACCTATAATTTAAAACTAATTTTAATTGCGATACATGATTCGATTCAGAACAATTAATTCAAGAGAGAGTAAAGAATATACTTTTTTGTCATTATTGTAAAGGATATAGGAAATTATTGTAGTTGATAGAAAACAAACAGTGTTTTTAGAACAATTAATTTAAGCGAATGTACTTTTTTGGTCATATTTCCTAGGGAGAATTAGATTGAAAACGTATCAAATTTTCTATTTTAGGTAACCAGATTTATTTTATTATCTCTTTTGTATTTTATGGTCACCAACTTCTGTTTCTTATTCAAGATATTTACTTTAAATATTTGTTTTTCAATGTAAAAGTTTTTTTTACAAGTTAAGTGACTTCTAAAGCCAAACATACAAAAATGTTAAAACTTTTTAAAAGTTGGTTATTTCTAATTTTCTATTTTAGCATATAATTTTGTTTTGCTATGTTATACAGTAACCAACTATTGTCTTTCATCTGAGATATTAACTTTGGATTCTTGTTTTTTGATGAAAAGTTGATTTTTGTTTTTTATATGCTAATCGTAAAACCGACATACCAAAATAGTAAAACTGTTTAAAAGATGTTGGTTACCTTAAAACATAAAAGAAGTTTGTTATCTCACATTTTTAAGTTTGTAAAGTCTATTACATTTTTTGTGCAACTTGTTCGTTTTACGTTAAATAACCCTAATCTGTCGAAGAATCTAACACTTTTGTTATTTAATTATTACATAATGTTTTGATTATAGTACGTTATC
Organism: Bidens hawaiensis; assembly: GCF_021521415.1. Lineage (NCBI taxonomy): Eukaryota > Viridiplantae > Streptophyta > Magnoliopsida > Asterales > Asteraceae > Bidens > Bidens hawaiensis. Next base: position 14,592 of record NW_027498845.1, on the reverse strand, counting down.
TGATTTTATTAATTTCATACCATATTATTGGAAAACGCAGTGCAAAACATCGTGTCATAACCTATTAACTTATTTTAGGTTTGACTGCAAGTACAATAAGTTTTCCTTTAGAGGTGGCAAGAAAGCGGCTAATGGTGGGAGCTCTGCAAGGAAAGTGCCCACTGAACATTGTGGCTGCATTATCGGAAGTTATTAGAGACGAAGGTTTTGGTGGATTATACAGAGGATGGGGTGCGAGTTGTCTGAAGGTGATGCCATCATCCGGTATCACATGGATGTTTTATGAAGCATGGAAAGACATATTGGTTGGCGACAAGGATAAACAATGATAACATAATAATAATTTGTTCGAGGCTTCAACTGTTATGCGCGGTTAGTTTGAAATGTTAAGAGATAATACCTGTACCTTTGAATTTTGTTAGGGAAGCAAGTGGCGATTGTCACTTCATTGCTTCTTGTTTTTTTAGGACAATAATCATTTGTTTGTTTTTTATTTAAGATGTAATATGATTTAAGTTAAGATGCAATATGATCAAAATGAGTGGTGTACGTGGTCCGTTTTGGGTTCATGCGCGCCGATGTTTAAGCATAAGAAAATTGATCGATTTTGTTGTTACGTATGAGTTTGATTTAATGTATATATGTGTGGGTAACTTTGACGTTATTTTATTAATTTCGTGAAAATAACGTTAAAAGTGGCGGAAGGTTAATCAAGCATTATGTGCGTTGATGGTCGAAAGACAAAGGTACATGCACCAATCATTGGGTGTCCCAATGGTTGAGTGTTATGTGTCTTATGTCCAAGGCTTGATGCAAAACTACTATCGAGCTGGGGGTCTTACTGGAGCAGTCGCTCTATTCCTATGGGGATTTACTGAGTATGATGATGATGATGTATTAGTTTGATTTAATAATTTTACTTTTGGAGAAGTTTTTTATCGAAAAAAAATTGGAGAGAAGTTTAATATAACGAATTCTAAGTAGGAAACTAGAAAGATGATTAATCTGTGCTTCGTGGTGGAATCGTGTATTTTTGTAGATCATAATCTAGGTTAAACATTTAACAAATAACGTAAGCAATTCTAAAGTACATGGGCAAAATACGTTTTTTTTTTCTTTTTTAATTTAGCAGTTTCTACACTTGCTATGTCCACAGATAGATTTGACACATTAGTTAGTAGGACCGTTGTCTAGTACTCATTGACATGGGAATCTTTGAAGGTGACAGCTAGTACTCATTATCGTGATTGCTTTATAACAAAACCGCCATCTAATGATCACCAATAATCACTACAAGAACATTTCCCATCCTCAAACCGATGAAACCGATTATTATCCCTCACGATAATCACTCTCCCACAACATTTTGACATAAACTTTATCGCAGTATGACAATCACCACAAATACGCAAATTCTTCATAATTCTAATCGGCCTGTTATCCTTAAACGTTATCAAAGCAAACGCAATGGCTAGTCGTTCACTATGATATCTTATCGACATATTCTTCTCTTCATCACCGACTTCTCTCAACACGTAACTAGTATCCGCAACATAACCAACTTTCACCATCTCATCTTCCAACTCCGCCAACTTATCATAAATCTCACTCGTTCTAAAATGTCGTCTATCTCCCGCAGCAAAAGTATGGACGATATTACCCTCCTCGACCCAACTTAACCCCGTTTCCTTTTTTACCCCTACGTCCCTTAACATCTTCCGAGCTCTAGCTGCATCTTCATACCTCCCAGCAGCAGCATACGCGTTCGATAACAACACGTACATACCCGAGCTTACTACTCCTAACTCAAACACTTTGTCAGCAGCATAAGCTGCTAACTCGGTATTTCCATGAAGTCTGCATCCGGTCAACAACGCACCCCATACGCATTCGGTCGGCTGCATTGGCATTTCCTTTATTATCAAAACCGCGTCTTGCACTTTATTAGCGCGTGCCAGTATATCCACCATAGACGCATAATGCTGATCAGTCGGTTCGATTCCATATTGTTTCATTAAGTTAAAATAATATCTACCCTTGTCTACTAATCCCGAATGACTACACGCGTAAAGGGTACCTAAAAAAGTAATAAAATTCGGTTTCACGTTACACGTTTCCATTTCGTTAAACAAATCAAATACTTTCTCCGTATGCGAATGCTGCGCACACGCCATAAGCATCGCATTCCACATACCCAAATTCCTAACACGTATCTCGTCAAACACACGGTACGCCAACTCAACAACACCACATTTCGAATACATCGAAATCAACGAACTCCCAACAAAGCAAGACGACCCGAAACTCAACTTCAAACACAACCCGTGCAACTGTTTCCCGAGCCCAAGCCCCGTCGTGTTCCCACAAACGCGAATCACACTCGTAAACGTAAAATCATTAACCTCAAATCTTTCACCCAACGCTCGCTTAAACAACCGCACCGCCTCGTCATTCTCCCCTACCTGCGCATACCCGTAAATCATCCCGCTCCACGACACCACATTTCTCACAGGCATTTCATCGAACACGTGGCGTGCATCCGAAACGGACCCGCATTTCGTGTACATATCGACAACCGAGCTCGCCACAAACACATCCCAAACAAACCCAATCTTCAACGCAAAGCAATGAATACTCATACCCACATCACATCTGTTTAAAATGGCACAGGATTTAGTGGCACTAGGGAAGATATGATCATCTGGGTGGATACCAAGACTGATCATTTGTTTGAAATACGTTAAAGCAAGAACTGGGTATTCGTTTTGGGTGAAAGATGAGATGATTGAGCTCCAAGTGGTGGGTGATTTGATGTGGGTTTGTTCGAATACTCGTTGTGAGTGAATTGGCAGCTGGGTTTTGGAGTAGAAGTTGATTAAGTAATTGGAGATTAGTGGGATTGATTGGAGGTTTGCTTTGATGATGTAGGCGTGGAGTTGCAGGCCTGTACGGAGGGTTTTGGATTTGGTTGCAGTGAGAAGAAGATTGCTGATGGTTTTGTAGGTTTGTTCGAAGGTTTGAGTTTGCAGCATATTGGCGGGAGAAATAGGATGTATGGGTTGTTAAATGTTAAGTATTTAGGTTATGTTTTAAATTTTGGGCTTGTAACTGGATCCGTAATTTAGGTAATCCATTTGTCCCGCCAGTCTAGGTGGAAACCCATAACCGGGAGAAACATATGCTTAATCTGGAGCAAATTGTTGCAGGTGAGACTCGAACTCGCAATGTCTTGTAAGGAAAGTTATGAGGTTAATATTAGACTTGTTGACAAATATACACAATTTTTTTGAATGGTCAACGAATCCTTCAAATAAGCTACTGGTTACGCTCGCCTTCGGATCCAGGGAAAACCCTCACCTAAGGCCAAGGCACGCGAACACTCGCCGAAGGCACAATAGTGCGGTGAGATAAAACGCGTTTAATTTGAGGATCAAACTAGTGAACGCCACCTACTCGCCTAATCTTCCATAATTATTTGATACGGCCGAAACTAAATATAGGGGCAGGAGTCGAACCTGAGTCACATGAAACATCAAGTCTTTTTTTTTTATCACTCCACCACAAACTTATTGATGTCTAATATACATTATTGATGTCTAATATACACAATTTAACAAATAAAATAAAACTAGATGTGGAATGATGTGGATAAGAATTTCAATTTTTGTAGCCAGTTAATTATAATTCTTCGGTTCTCAAAAGACAACCTAAAGATTGTGATTGGTTGCTAACATCAAATATATAAGAAAATAGAAAGTTGTGAGCACCACATTGAACCAATAAGATCTTCACATAAAATAGCAAAGACCCATAAAAATTGAAATTGAAGAGTAAATTATGTGAGATGCACAGACATTACATTTTAATATATAGTTAATGAGATGTGTTATATAGTATAATTACTATTATTATTAACAAATTTATTTGTAATTATGATAAGATTTTTTTTAAGACCTTGGAGAAAAATCTCCATCTTCATGGATGGACTTTAACATTGACAATGTCATATAAAAGTTAATTTCGGTTTGCATATTCGTGAGGTTATCATGAGTGCTTTAGAGTAAACGTTTTCAATTGCAACCCATCTTTGCTCAATGGATACAAAACACTCGCACTTTGACACCTAGTGCAACGACAAGCGCCAATTTAGTTTATAGTGGAGGTTGTTTAGTAGCCGTCGGCGCCAACCGTCAAGGTAGCTTTGTTACCTATTTCATTAAGAACCGTGGATTCTACAATACATCTAGCTCATGCATTTATTTATTGTCTTATTTATATGATGTTTCAAAATATAAAATAAAACGTATGCTTTAAAAAGTGATGAATGTGAAAGAATCGAAGTAGTTTTATCTATATCAATAGTCACCAATTGATATAGATCTAAGGCTGAATGTGAAACAAACGAGTTTAAAGATCTAAGAGATGTAAAAGAAACCAACTCAAAAGAATACCAGTACAACCGCTAGTTGACTGCGATTGAGTAAACCGGGATTGTTTTACTCGAGCACGTTTAACTAGCGGTTGTACTGGTATATCACCATACGCCAAACATGCTTTAGATGTTGGATACAAAATTCCAAGAATACATTTCTAATATAAACCTGGTAACAGAATACTTAACTGTGTACTACAAAAGGGGAGAACGACATATTTTGCAGACCATGCACCAACTACGACTACAGGAGTTATGCGGTATCTAGCACATCATTCGGGCTATCTCTTCTCCAGCAAAACTTTGGTGAGCACGTCGCAAACAAAGACGAATTTTCAGCAAGAATATACAGACAAAACAAGCTCACTCCTGTTGCCAAGGTAACAACAAATCAGATGCTAAGCTTGCATATTGCACATGATAAATTTCCAAAAAAACCGGCACAACAAGAGTCGGTCAACTAAAATAATTGGTCATCACTGTGTGCGTGTGTGTGAGAAAGAGAGTGAGAGGGGTGAATACATACCAGCATAAGCAACAGTAACACCTGATACCACTCTTCCCAAAGCAGATAGCATATAAAGAGTGACAACCACCTATTACAAATGAGAAACAAGATTATAACTTATTGTTGATCTTGAGTTATCTTTCTAAAAAAACAGTAAACACAATCAAGAAAAAATAACAGACTGAATGATTTTGTAAGCTGTGTCCATCACTCCATCCAATATTAAAGACTACCAATTAAGTTGTAAATATTTTGTGTGTTATATAATCATTTGCTTCATTGGCTAGTATTGTGGAAACTATATCAGCTATCTCTAGAACATGATTTACTATAAACAGTTTTGTAAACACGATGAGTTCAAGTTAGTTAGATAAGTATAGTTTACAACCAGTCTATGCTTCATTAATGTTGTTACTTGTTAGTACCATTTCTAATATCCCTATTATGATTTTCTAGCAATTTTCCTACTTAATACCCTCAAATCCTCAATATAACCATAGCCCTAATTCATTATCTCTTAACCTGTCACAATTCCACACAAACTTAAGGCAATGGCTTCCTAATTGACAAACAATGGTAAATCATATGCAGCAGAACACTATATCATTGTGTTATTATAAAAAAAGATTTCCAACTGCAGCAACTGTTGATCAGTGATTACCTTCAGAAACAGGCGTTTGTCATGACCAGTTGCAGCAACCCTAAGAACAGATTCAGTAGCACCAACAGTATTAGCCAAACACGCAAACAAAACTGTTTGCAGTATCCTGAGATATCTGCCACTCCAGGGGATCCACAGGCACTCTGCAAAATCATAGAACACAAATCAACCAGACCTCCAAATCAGAAACGACAACTACTAGGGCTGTAAACGAACCGAACGTTCAAGGAAGTTCGTTTAACCGATAAACGAACATGAACAAAAAATTTCGTTTGGATAACTAAATAAACAAACACGAACAGAGGCCATGCTCTTTCATTTGTGTTCGTGAATGTTGATAATGTGCCTGTTAACGTTCGGTTACGACTTACGACCGTTAATGTTTGTTATCATTAAAAAATATATATGAGCATTATGTGATTAATTTATACAAATTAACATACAAATATGAATGTTAAAAATAACACCAACACAAACTTGGTAGCTGGACCTAACCGTTGACACTGACCATTCTCAGTTAGCACTTAACCAAATACAATGAAACATTGTTTGTGCTCGTTTGTTAACCTTTCACGAGCAAGTTCATTTCCTTAACGAAGAAACACGATCAAGAAAGTGAGAAAGCTCGGACAGTTGGGCGTTCGTGAACCATTCGCCTTATCCAATAAAAGCTTAACGAACAAACATGAACAAGGCCTTGTTTAGTTCGGTTCGTTTACAACCCCAAATTATGTTCGTTAATGCTTGTTAAAAATATATGAGCATTACGTGATTAAATTATATGTAAAATTAGCATGACCATTCTGGTAGCTGGACCGACCCGTTGACACTTAACTATTCTCAGCTAGCCAAATCAAATAAAACATTCTTTGTGTTCGTTAACCGTTCACGAACAAGCTTGTTTCCTTACTAAACGAACACGAACAAAAAAACTTGGTTCGGTCAGGTGTTTGTTGACCGTTAGCTTATCTGATAAAGGCTTAATGAAGCCCTAAATTAAAGCACACATTACGTTAACAAAAGAATAAAACCTAAAACTGTTATCAATACAAAACTAAATCACTAACACATCTCCGTTCCTTAACCGTTCACAAACAAGTTCATTTCCTTAATAAACAAACACAAACAACAAAACTTCCTTCAGTCACGCACTTCACGTGAACTGTCGTCCGCTTGTCCAATAAAAGCTTAACAAAGCCCTAAACTAACACACACTTCACGCTAACCAAAAAAAACCTAAATATTCGTGTCATAATAATTGTTATCAATACAAAACTAAGTCATTAACACGTATCCGTTGCTGAGTGTGAAGCCACTCTTGTGGTTTGTCAAAAAGCAGCAGCAGAAAAACAGGTGTGAACCTGCAACCATGTTTGCAGGCTGTCAAAAGAAGTGGTTGAAGACACTGTGTGTTATCTGCAACATTAATTTCTTTGTTTGACAAATTCATATTTAATTTCTATATAAGAGATTGATCTTGTATCAGTTTGATTGTACCGATCAGAGACATTCAGCCACCTCCACCGCTCGTCCGCCACCACCGCCTGCTCGTTTTCTTGAGAGATCGCCGGAAGAAGGAAATTAATTTATTGTGTTTGCTCAAGAAAGGAAATTATTGAAGTTTTTTTTTTTTGGAGTGTTTTGTCTGCTCAAGAAGAAGAACACGTCTCTTTCTTTCTTGTTTTTGTCAAAAAAGCCAAAGGAAAGTCAAGATTCTTTATTTTCTTTCCACCAAGTCCAAAAGTTTCACATTTTGACAAAAACCACCCCTCAACCATTTAACCAAGATTTCATCAAATTCCATCCATCGCCGTTAACTCACGCAAAAGATAAATTTCTTGTTTCAGTTGTTGCTTCCGCTCGTATATAATTACCACTTAACAGTACGAACCTGTTTGGTTAGTAATAATTTGATAATTTTTTAAAAATGGCTGAAGACGGTAAAATCAAGATTGATAAATTTGATGGAACCGATTATGGACTTTGGAAGATGCAAATTGAAGATTTATTTTATCAGAAAAGTTTGCATTTGCCTCTGTTAGGCGTACAGCCAGATGACATGTACGATGAAGATTGGAAGTTGTTGGATCGACAAGCCTTGGGTGTAGTTAGGCTTTCATTGGCAAAGAGTGTTGCGTATAACATTGTCAATGAAACAACTACTTATGGAGTATTTAAGGCTTTATCCAACATGTACGAGAAGCCGTCCGCTTCCAACAAAGTGTTCCTCATCAAACAATTGGTTAACACCAAGATGAAGGAAGGCATGTCAGTTACCGCTCACATAAACGAGTTTAACTCGATTATCTCTCGTTTAGCCTCAGTTGCAGTAAAGTTTGAAGACGAAGTACAAGCGCTCCTCCTTTTATCATCTTTGCCCGACAGTTGGTCAGGCACAGTCACAGCTGTTAGTAGTGCATCCGGCACTATCAAACTCACCTTCGAGAGTATTCGTGACTTGATTGTAAATGAAGATATCAGACGGAGAAGCAACGGTGAGACTTCTAATTCTAGTTCTCTATTGCATACAGAAAGCAGAGGAAGAAGAAACGAAAGAGGACATAGTCGAGGCAGATCAAAGTCCAGAAGAAGGAGTCAGTTAAAGTACAGAAAAGACAGAAAAGACATTGAATGTTGGAATTGCAAAGAAAAAGGTCACTTTAGAAGCCAATGTACAAACCCAGCTGCAAAGAAAGAAGTAAACAGTGTATCCTCAGAAGAATTAGGTGATGCTCTCATCTGTTCTGTTGAAGATTCAGTTGAATCTTGGATTATGGATTCGGGTGCTTCTTTCCATGCTATCTCATGTCCAGATATGGTCAAGAATCTACGAACAGGTAACCTTGGTAAAGTTCGTTTAGCAGATGATAAAATGCTTGATATTACAGGCATTGGAGATGTAGACTTAAAGACCTCATTAGGAACTATATGGACATTGAAAAATGTCAGGGTTATTCCTAACTTGAGGAAAGTTGATTTCAGTTGGTAAACTGGATGATAAAGGGTTTAATGTTCACTTTGGGGGGTGGACAATGGAAAGTGATCAAAGGTAACTTGGTGATTGCCAAAGGAAAGAAGAAGAAAGGCACTCTATACATGGCAGAAGTTTCTGCCGAAGGTGTTCACGCAATGACCACCAGTCCGAGTCCATCAAATTTATGGCATAACCGACTCGGACACATGAGCGAGAAGGGATTGAAGATGTTGGCTCAGGAAGGAAAGTTTCCAGACTTGAAGAAAGTGGAAACTAAATTTTGTGAACCTTGTGTTCTTGGAAAACAAAAGAGGGTTACTTTTGTGAAGACAGGGAGGACACCGAAAGCTCAGAAGTTGGAGCTTGTTCACATCGGATGTATATGGACCAACTTCAGTTTCATCTCTAGGAGGCTCGAGATACTATGTTACCTTTATTGATGATTCAACACGCAAGGTATGGGTATATTTTCTTAAACATAAATCTGGTGTATTTGATGCTTTTAAGATATGGAAATCTGCTGTTGAAAATGAAACTAATTTGAAGGTAAAATGCTTGAAGTCGGACAACGGTGGTGAATACATAAGCAAGCAGTTCATTGACTATTGTGCCAAGGAAGGGATAAAGATGATAAGGACAGTCCCTGGAACTCCTCAACAGAATGGTGTAGCTGAGAGAATGAACAGAACATTAAATGAAAGGGCTAGAAGCATGAGGCTGAATGCCGGGTGATGCCCAAGACATTCTGGGGCAAAATGCAGTTAACACTGTAGCTTACTTGATCAACCGGTCACCATATGTTCCCTTGGGTTTCAAATTACCAGAAGAAATGTGGCAAGGAAAGGAGGCGAGTCTCGAACACTTACGAGTCTTTGGTTGTAGTGCTTACGATTTGTTAGAAAGTGGTGAAAGAGACAAGCTAGACTCAAAGTCCAAGAAATGCACATTCATTGGTTATGGGTCAGAAGAAATGGGTTACATGCTTTGGATAATGAAGGCAGAAAAGTAATCAGAAGCAAGCATGTCGTCTTTAATGAAAACGAATTATACAAAGACAGAAACACCAATAGACAAGAAGTTCAGAAAGAAAGTGTTGAGTTTGAAAGTGAAAAAAGAAAAGAAGCTTCAGTCGACATTCCAGAAAATGGGAATGAGTCAAGCGACAGTGGAAGCTCAGAGGATAACGCCAGTAATGATTCTGAGGAAGAAGAAGTAGACAGAAGTTGCTCCTCAAATTCCAGAAACACCTCAAAATCAACCAAGAAGATCGTCTAGAGCCACTAGACCGCCAAACCGGTACTCACCATCAGTCAACTACATTCTTTTGACTGAAAATGGTGAACCTCAGTGTTACTCTGAAGCTATGGGGTTGAAAGATTCATTGCAGTGGGAGTTAGCAATGAAAGATGAAATGAAGTCGCTTGAGAAGAACAAGACCTGGCACTTAACAAAACTTCCAGCTGGGAAGAAGGCTCTTCAAAACAAATGGGTTTTCAGGGTCAAGGTATGAACATGATAGTACCAAACGGTACAAAGCAAGATTAGTAGTCAAGGGTTTTCAGCAGAAAGAGAGGAATCGATTTCAATGAGATATTCTCTCCAGTAGTGAAAATGACCACTATCAGACTTGTCCTCAGTATTGTAGCAACAGAAGGCTTGCACCTAGAGCAACTAGATGTCAAGACAGCTTTTCTACACGGTGACCTAGAAGAAGAAATCTACATGACACAACCAGAAGGTTTTCAGGTTAAAGGTAAAGAAAACTTGGTGTGTAAATTGAAGAAGAGTTTGTACGGTCTGAAGCAAGCGCCCAGACAATGGTACTTGAAGTTTGATAACTTCATGGGAAGAGTTGGTTACCAGAGATGTGACAATGACCATTGTTGTACATAAAGAAGTTCAAGGGTTTCTTATATCATTCTACTACTCTATGTAGATGATATGTTGATTGCAGGTTCAGACATGACAGAAATCAAGAAGTTAAAGAAGCAAATGTCTGAAGAGTTCGAAATGAAAGACTTAGGTGTCTGAAGAGTTCGAAATGAAAGACTTAGGAGCTACAAACCAAATACTCGGGATGAGTATTTTCAGAAACAAAGAAGATGGTTATTTGACACTCTCTCAAGAGAAGTACATTGAGAAAGTGATAGAGAAATTCAGCCTTAAAGATGCCAAGATTAGAAGCACACCCTTGGGAAGTCGCTTTAAGCTTTCCAAAGATCAGTCACCTAAATCAGAAGAAGACAAAGCAGAAATGGCTAAAGTTCCGTATCCATCTGCAGTTGGTAGCCTCATGTATGCAATGGTATGCACGAGACCAGATATTGCTCATGCAGTGGGAGTTGTTAGTCGGTTTATGTCTAATCCGGGTAGAGAACATTGGGAAGCAGTAAAGTGGTTGCTAAGATATTTAAAGGGGACTTCAAAAGTGGCATTGCATTTTAAGGGGAAAGATGTTATTATGGGGAAAGATGTTATTCTGAAAGGCTTTGCAGATGCAGACCTTGGTGGTTGCAAAGAATCATTCAAAAGCACTACCGAGTATGTCTTTACAGAGGGAGGCACTGCGGTAAGTTAGATGTCTAAACTACAGAAAAATGTTGCTCTTTCAACCACTGAAGCAGAGTATATGGCAGTTGCTGAAGCAAGCAAAGAGCTTATATGGTTGAAGAATTTTCTCAACGAACTTGGCAAGGAACAAGATAATTGTGCACTATTTTGTGATAATCAAAGTGTAATTCATCTTGCAAAGAATCCCTGTCTTCCATTCGAAGACGAAACACATACAGCTGAGATATCACTTCATCAGAGACAAAGTTAGTGATGGTACTCTGAAGTTGAAGAAGATCAAAGGAACCGAAAATCCGGCTGATATGTTGACTAAGGTTGTCACCTTAGAGAAGTTGAAGCTTTGCATAGCTTCAACTGGCCTTCAGGATAATTGAAGAGAAGGGCGGGTAACTAGGAAGATACTAAGATCAGAAGTTTCTTACAGAAATACAGATACACAGTTGAAGCACAGGTGAAGATTGTTCCGTGGCTTCAAGTGGGAGATTGTTGAGTGTGAAGCCACTCTTGTGGTTTGTCAAAAAGCAACTGCAGAAAAACAGGTGTGAACCTGCAACCATGTTTGCAGGCTGTCAAAAGAAGTGGCTGAAGACACTGTGTGTTATCTGCAACATTAATTTCTTTGTTTGACAAATTCATACTTAATCTCTATATAAGAGATTGATCTTGTATCAGTTTGATTGTACCATCACCAAGTAATAAAACCTCCTAGTTACCGAGAGTGGACGTAGGTCAGAGCCGGACCGAAACACTATAAATCTTTGTGTTGTTCTTGATTGTGAGTTGAGTGGTGTGAGTTGTGTTCGTGTGTGACCCGTTTGATCCTAACATCCGTTCCTTAACCGGGACAAGTTCACTTCCTTAACAAACGAACACGAACACCAAAACTTCTTTCCATTACGCGTTCGTTAACACTTCGCTTCTCCAACAAAAGCTTACCGAAGCCCTAAATTAACGCAAAATCACTAACACGTATATGCTCGTTAACCGTTCACGAACAAGTTCAAGTTCATTTCAACAACAAAACTTCATTCAGTTACGCGTTCGTGAACCATTCGGTCGTCCGATAAAAGCTTACCGAAGCCTTAAGCTATCACACAAATAATATTAACAAATAAAACCTAAAAAATTGTGGGAAAATGATATTAACAGAAACGGAAACGGAAACACATACTGAATGTTCATCTGACGGAACAGTAAGCCGAGAATAGCGAGTGAGCAAATGAGGACGATGATGACGTCAGAGGCGAGTGTAATTAAGGTGGAATTACGAAAGGCGCAGTGGTAGTAGACTAACGTAGCACACGTCATGACGATTAGTGGTTTGGCTTTGCCTATTACTACTGATGATGATGATCGTAACTCCATGTTATTATTATTATTATTTCTTCTTACGTCGTCGTTTTCAGTTACTCCGTTGGTGGTGTTAAGTTCGTCCATGGCTGTAGTGTGATTAAAATTGGTACTGTGACATTGATTGATTGATTGATTTATTAGGTTTTTTTTGTGTAGGTGGAAATTGGAACCTGGAAGAAAGTTCTACTTTTTGGGTTTTAGTAATTGCAAGTAAACCCCTCAAGTATAATATTTTGCGGGTATCGGCGGTGAAACCATTCGATCAACTAATTAGTCTATTTGTGCTTTGCGTTGGTACTCGGACGTGAAACCATTCTAATTAGCCTATTTGCGTAATTGAGTGTTGTGTTGGTACTCGGTCTTATAGTTCTTTTATCTCTATTGAATTACGTTTATTTAGAATAACCATAAATTAAATTAAAGTACAATAAATAAAATTGATGAATGTTCTTTTAATTAAGTTTATGAAAGTTGGGAAGATGTTGTATACTTGTATATTGGTTTTGTCATAGTATGGCTCATGAGTTGAAGGATTCATAGCAGAGAAGAAAATTTATGCAATATAGTTATTACTCCTCACATAGTAAATCTTTCTTTAAATATGTTTACTGGTATTAGGCTAGTGGCGAAGCTTGGTCGGAGATGCCGAGGGAATCGGACGAAAATACACATTAAAAAGCCGTAAACGGAGGGGGCCGGGATCAAATTTTCGGTTTGAAAACGGGTAAATTTACACAACGTATAAAAATGTCGGACAAAAACCGGTAACTTTACATTAACGCGCGAAAAAACGGAGTGGGCCGGGGCCACCCCTGGCCCCAACTATACTTCGCCAGTGGTATTAGGTGATACTTGGTTCAATTATCCAAAACATGCATGCGTGTTTACTCGAATGCTACTAGCTAGTAAACATATTCTACTTTTTATTTCCATTTGTTGTTATAGTAGAAAATATGTTTGAAAATCCCTTGGCATGAGTTTTAATAATCTAACAGGTATACTCAATATAGGTTGGTGTGAGACAGTTTTACAATCATTTAAGAGATTTAAGATTATCAATACACACTCTTAGGGGGTGAAAACAAGTTGAGCTACCTGCGTGCTACTCGAAACTGGGCTGATAAAAAAACTCAAAACGACCCTAGGTTTTTCGAGCTCAAAGAGCTTTTTTGAGCCCAAGCCTCATAAAGCTTCTTTAGTTATCGAGCCCGACCTCAAATCTTGTATAGGAAGCTGAATCCCATCAGGTACATCAAGCCTTAATACGCGTTGTGTATTTTAAAGTTTAACCTCTTATTGGCTTCTATGTATTAATTTCACACTACACACCCAAGCTCGAGCCAAGCTTTGGCTTGTTAGGTACGACATGCTCATCAGGGTCACCTCTACATATAGAGTTGTTCAACACACACAAACAATTATATCATCCACCATTTATTCATATTAATAAGTAAACAAATAATAATGATAATAATAATCCAACAGTAGCATCAACATAGTAACCTACAAGCGGTTCTGTTCTCTGCTTTATTTCAACTCTCAAGACACAAAATGTCCAAAGGATGCAGAAATAATTATAGCTACACAACACAAAATGACAATAAACAAACAAAACATCCTTTGAAAAATAAATAAATCAACTATGCACTGAAAAACAACACACCTTCCCCGAAACCGACTTGAGAAATGAAAATCGCCACTCGTTTTCATCATCAAATAGCTTGATTATTACATGTTCTTTGTTCACCGAGTTTCATCCTCAAGGTTGCGGAAACCAGAAGTAAGGTCTTCATTTAGTTTCTTGAATTTCCCGATGAGAACATCTTCACCTTCAGCTGGATCTTCAAACTTCTGAGACCTGTTATAATTCAATTACCAGAGTGATTGATTAATTAATTCAATTACCACAATACGAATGAATATTCAAATGCAGTTTCACTTACACTAAACGGTAAAATAGATCACCCAACCGATGCTTGATCAGTGAGTAAGTGATCTTCTGGCCATCCATTCCGGCTCCTCGCTCTACAGCCTGTTTTAAAGGTGTTTATAAAAGTCAATGGACGATTCACAGTCTAACTTGGGTTTGAAGT
>NW_027498844.1:0-114837 GCF_021521415.1 Bidens hawaiensis | reverse complement strand
TTATTTTGTAAATTGGTTTTTCATTCATTTTACCCGACCCTTAAACGTGTTATAATATCTAATTAAATTAAAAGTTAATATCACCAAATATTTTATATGAAAATCGTATAAAAATTGTTAATATTCGATTTAAAAATATATATATATATTATATAATAAAAAAAATTATAGTAAAACAAACAAGTGCATCATGGGTCTCACCAAACCCATATAGCTTTTTAACATGTTATAACAAAACATTTATTTGTGAAATTATTCATCATCAAACTCAAGGGTTGAGTTATTCTACAAAGGCAAACAAAAATGAGAAGTGTAAGAAGCTATAACTAATTGACATGTTTCAAGTAGAGACCAAAGAAATGAGTATAAAAGTAATACTACACATTTCCTCTTTCTAAATGCAAGTCACATGTTAATTCCCCGTCATTTTTAAACGTCTATAACTTTTTCATATGATATTTTTTTAAAATAACATTCACCATAATAACAAACGGTTTTTTATCTTTAATACGAGTATGATTTTGTTATAGTAAATAAAAAAAATTACGTGATTTCTTTTGTCTTTTTACGTACCATTGTGTCTTTTTTCGTCATTGTGTTTTTTTCGCCATTGTGTATTTCAACTAATCATTATGTTTTTTTATAATAAGACTAACACCGTTGTGTAATAATATGTAAATATAATGGAAAATACCAATAAATTGTTTAATACATAAAACACAATGATGAATACATATAGCACAATAAATTGAAACCTAAAACACAAACAATGAATACATATAATACAATGGCCTCAAACGTAAGACACATGGTAAATACATATAACACAATGACATGCAACGTAAAACACAATGAAATCTACATATTACACAATGACTTAAACGTAATACACTATGTACATATACTATTTTTCTCAAGTTAAGTGAATTTTGAGCACATGACTAAACCACGATGATAAATAGAAAGACAAATGTTGAGTACAAAAACATAATAACGAACATCAAGACACAATGAAGTAATCTTTGTTTTAATTTTTATCTTTAATATGAGTATCAATTGAAAAACACAATGACCAAAATCTATAACACAATACATAAAAATACTCAATTAAAAAACACAATGGACAACCAAATAACACAATATAAAAAACTCACTAACTTTTTTTATTGGGATATTGGTTTTTAATAATCTCAACTTTCACCGTTGGTGGATAACACTCCCAACTTTCACTTTGACTCCCACCACTCCCAACTTTCACCATATTTGTTTTTATCACTCCCCATTAACTCAAGGCTAACGCCGTTAGTGGAGACGCTGACGTGGCTTTCTTTATAATATTTCCAGCTGATGTGTCTTGCCTACATGAAAAATACTTTCTTTTTTTTATCAAACATCAATTAATACTCTTATGTCAACATTTTGAGCCATCATCTATGTCTTGCCTGCCATCATCTTCATCAACACAACACCCTACAATACCGAAGACCCCTCCCCTACCTCCGAGTGATTCAAACCTCACAGTTTCTGGAGTCGCCATCCAACAACCACCACACCGACCCCTGCATGTGTTCATATTAATTGCCGTCGCTGCCGCCATGGTCTGCGTGTATTATATATTACCACCAACACCAACAGCTACAAGCCAGCAATTGGAACTAAACAAACATCAAATCATATCAATCCGATCTAAACTATTGAACCTTAGGCTCGCAGTAAGGAGTAGATATGTAAGCACCACGGTTATTAAAGCGATATGAAGGTGTTTGTAACATCCCGAAATTTTTATAATGATAAATAAAAGAAAGTTATGTTTAGTAATTTCACGTTTTAGTTATTTAATGTCGAGTAAGGAACGGGTCTTGGGCTTAGTTATTTTATGAACTCGGCCTGTCTCGACCCGTAGGAAGCCAACCCGAGCCTAACCAAACCCGTAGTATATAAACGAAAGTTCTTGACACTTTCACCATTTTCACCAACTCCCTTTCACTCCCACACCCAAACACTCTCAATTCTAGAGAGAGAAACTAGAGAGAGAAAGTTCTCGAATCACAAATCCGAGTCCACAATCTTGTTCCTAATCGTTTTTGGTAAGTCCCTCTTGAAAATCATCCGTTTTCATAACCATTTTCGACCTCAAATCGAGCAAAAACTCCCGTTTTTGTAACTTGAGTTTTCGGGTCAAAAACCGCCTTGTTTTGGTGTCAAAATGCAAGCTTGTGTGTTTAAAAGTACAAGGAATCGATAGCCCTTTCAATCCCGAGCATTTCCATGTCAAAAACGTCGATTTTGGGTCAAAAATCTGGAAAATCTGGAAAACCCGTGGGTTTCTCCGTCGCCAGCTTGAAGGAGTCGAACCAGACTCATTCGATCGAACCAGTCGATCGAATCAGTCCATTCGATCGAATGCGTAGATCGAACAAGTCCAGTCGACCGAATAGGGAAGCAACCGAATGGTCTCCAACTCATTCGATCGAATGAGTTTTGTATTCGATCGAATGAGTGTTGTATTCGATCGAACGTGTTCCTATTCGATCGAACGTGTTCCTGTTTGATCGAACGTGTTGTATTCGATCGAACGTGTTGTATTCGATCGAACGTGTTCCTATTCGATCGAACGTGTTCCTATTCGATCGAATCAAGCCAGAACCAAGTTGTTTCCAAGTTCGCCTAAGGTTTAACTTCGCCTGAAGCGAAGTTCGTTTTTTAAAATGAATTAAAAACCTAATGGGAAATGTGTTAAGGCAGTTATTGAAAACGGGTAGTAGTAGTTAATTGATATGTGTAAATATTATACAGTTAGCCGAGCCCAGTTAAAGAAAGGAATTACAATCAACGGAGAACGTAACCGTATTCAGGTGAGTTTCTAGCCCCCTTATGTGTTATGTTTTCGGGGCTGTGTGCATACTCAATATGTTTGTTAATACACTTATCCTACGAGATAAGTGTATGCCTTATGTGAATGATATGATATGTATGAATGATTGCTTGATGTTACGTGAACGATCTTCGGATATTGCACGTACTGTCAGGTTGTAACGCCAGGTGTAAGGTAAGTATGATATGTATGTTTACGTGTATGAACGTGATAAAGATAATAAAAGAAAGAAATGATAATGTATGGTTGTATGGTAACGAAGAGGGAACCGAGCCCTAATAATACTCGAGGAAAGAGGGTACCGAGCCCTAATAATACTCGAGGAAGGAGGGTACCGAGCCCTAATAATACTCGAGGAAAGAGGGTACCGAGCCCTAATAATACTCGAGGAAGGAGGGTACCGAGCCCTAATAATACTCGAGGAAGGAGGGTACCGAGCCCTAATAATACTCGAGGAAAGAGGGTACCGAGCCCTAATAATACTCGAGGAAGGAGGGTACCGAGCCCTAATAATACTCGAGGAAAGAGGGTACCGAGCCCTAATAATACTCGAGGAAGGAGGGTACCGAGCCCTAATAATACTCGAGGAATGTAGGGCGTAATGCTCTTTATAACGTAAGATATGACAGTAAGTTAATACAGTATGAAAGTATGAAAGTATGAATGAAAGAACATTATGTTATGTGAATGGTATGATTATGTGATTATCTAGAACTCACTCAGCGTAGCTGACTTTTAGTATGCACGCAGGTGAGTAGAATGAGGCAGCTCGCTTGAGGGGACACATGGCACTGAACGAGAGTCTGGCATCTGAAGACTTATGATGTTTTAATTTAATGCTTTAATGTTGAAAGACAAAGAATGTTTTGAGACAAGTTATGAATTATGCAAAGTTTTATGAAAGTTTTATATTCCGCGTAAATGTTTTAATTAACTCTGATATTTAGAACTGTGTTTATGAGTAAATCCAACGCGAAAGTAGGGCTTCCGGTAACGGGGCCTTACAAGTTGGTATCAGAGCAAAGTTCGAGAGATTTAAGCATCCTACATGCTTAGACTCGAACAGAGTATGAGATATAAGTAAGAAAGGAAAGAAGATGCCAGTTCAAGAATGCCATGTGTTGCTCAAGCAAGAACAGTAAAGGTAAGGTGTATGATTAAATGATATATGTTAATGAGAAAAGAAAGATATGTGAACGTCAGGGATAGGAATAATTGATTGTTTGATTTGACAAACTGCTTAAGTAGAACCGGCACAAATAGACTCATAAAGGGAAGTGTATAGGACACGGAAAGTAACGTGATCAGCTAATCACAACTGGCCACTGTTATTACCTGTTAGCCTTGCTATCCTTGTACTAAATAGTTCCTTGAGTGATGATGTTTGTGTTTTCCATTTAAGGATACTAATGGCTGGAGCAAGAAGGTTTGTTGGAAAGGGAGGTCACACTGGACGTCCTCTTGGATTACGCGTTGTCCGAAAACCTTCTGAAGAACTAGTTACTACCTCGAGAAAGGAGAAAAGTGAAACTTTGCAAGGACCAAGCAGCGATGAAGGATATCAGCTGGATCCTGCTGTTCGATTTGCCATTTCCTACGCTGTAGCTGCTACAGAGAAGAAATTTCGTACTGACAGGTCTGCTGAAAACCATGCAAGGGCCACTTTGAAGGCAGGAAAGGACAGTGAGAGTGGTGATGATGAAAAGGGAGGAGCGAAGGGAACCAAAAGATCTGTAGATGTCGTGGAGTATGCTGGGAAAAAGATACCAAGGGTCGCGGGAAGGGAAACGTGCAAAGTGTGCGGGAAGATGCACCTAGGTGAATGCAAGGCTGGTCCAAATCAGTGCTACCGATGTGGGAAGAAGGGACACATAACTCGTGATTGCACCGAGGACCAGAAATGTTATAAGTGTGGTAAGTCGGGTCACTTTGCTAGGGATTGTGGGGAAACAAGAACGGTGGGGGGAGAGAAGGAAAAGAAATGGGCTACCTCTACTAAGCGGTCTGGCGTGATGGTGACAACAACTGATGAGAGGAAGGCCAAGGGTGGGAACAAGGATACATGTGAGACATGTGGGCGAGTGCACCAGGGAGAATGCAAGACTGGGACAGACAGGTGCTATCGGTGTGGAAAGAGTGGGCATTATTCTCGAGAATGCCCTGATCGTCCAAAGTGCTTCAAATGCGGAAAAGCTGACCACATGGCTAGGGATTGCAAGGAATCAGGGGCGGTAGGTGCGAAAGGATGAAGACTTTGGGAAACTGCAGAGAGGAACACCTGATGAAGGAATAATTGCTCATGCAATGGTTCTATTAAATTACATTTGCTTAAGAACTTGTTTTGTGTTAAGGTTTAAAACTTATGTTTATCTGTGGTGTGTAATTATTTTGAGTTTGGTTAAGAATGATTATTATGTTATGGTGAAATGTTGATTTAGACAATAGTGTTAAAAGTACTAATCGAAACCCTTAGAAGGATGAGATGAGTCTTGGTGCATCGAGGGTCTCATGGACAAGCTACCTTAAATAGCTAAAACACATGACCACCATTCGATGACTGCAAAGCCGGAAGTAAGAAGGGTAACTCGGAAAGCGAAGGCGATTCAATAAAGCGTGTAAATATAAGAAGTTTTCCTTTTATAGGGAATAAGTTAGGTTTCGGGGACGAAACCTCTTTAAGGAGGGAAGACTTGTAACATCCCGAAATTTTTATAATGATAAATAAAAGAAAGTTATGTTTAGTAATTTCACGTTTTAGTTATTTAATGTCGAGTAAGGAACGGGTCTTGGGCTTAGTTATTTTATGAACTCGGCCTGTCTCGACCCGTAGGAAGCCAACCCGAGCCTAACCAAACCCGTAGTATATAAACGAAAGTTCTTGACACTTTCACCATTTTCACCAACTCCCTTTCACTCCCACACCCAAACACTCTCAATTCTAGAGAGAGAAACTAGAGAGAGAAAGTTCTCGAATCACAAATCCGAGTCCACAATCTTGTTCCTAATCGTTTTTGGTAAGTCCCTCTTGAAAATCATCCGTTTTCATAACCATTTTCGACCTCAAATCGAGCAAAAACTCCCGTTTTTGTAACTTGAGTTTTCGGGTCAAAAACCGCCTTGTTTTGGTGTCAAAATGCAAGCTTGTGTGTTTAAAAGTACAAGGAATCGATAGCCCTTTCAATCCCGAGCATTTCCATGTCAAAAACGTCGATTTTGGGTCAAAAATCTGGAAAATCTGGAAAACCCGTGGGTTTCTCCGTCGCCAGCTTGAAGGAGTCGAACCAGACTCATTCGATCGAACCAGTCGATCGAATCAGTCCATTCGATCGAATGCGTAGATCGAACAAGTCCAGTCGACCGAATAGGGAAGCAACCGAATGGTCTCCAACTCATTCGATCGAATGAGTTTTGTATTCGATCGAATGAGTGTTGTATTCGATCGAACGTGTTCCTATTCGATCGAACGTGTTCCTGTTTGATCGAACGTGTTGTATTCGATCGAACGTGTTGTATTCGATCGAACGTGTTCCTATTCGATCGAACGTGTTCCTATTCGATCGAATCAAGCCAGAACCAAGTTGTTTCCAAGTTCGCCTAAGGTTTAACTTCGCCTGAAGCGAAGTTCGTTTTTTAAAATGAATTAAAAACCTAATGGGAAATGTGTTAAGGCAGTTATTGAAAACGGGTAGTAGTAGTTAATTGATATGTGTAAATATTATACAGTTAGCCGAGCCCAGTTAAAGAAAGGAATTACAATCAACGGAGAACGTAACCGTATTCAGGTGAGTTTCTAGCCCCCTTATGTGTTATGTTTTCGGGGCTGTGTGCATACTCAATATGTTTGTTAATACACTTATCCTACGAGATAAGTGTATGCCTTATGTGAATGATATGATATGTATGAATGATTGCTTGATGTTACGTGAACGATCTTCGGATATTGCACGTACTGTCAGGTTGTAACGCCAGGTGTAAGGTAAGTATGATATGTATGTTTACGTGTATGAACGTGATAAAGATAATAAAAGAAAGAAATGATAATGTATGGTTGTATGGTAACGAAGAGGGAACCGAGCCCTAATAATACTCGAGGAAAGAGGGTACCGAGCCCTAATAATACTCGAGGAAGGAGGGTACCGAGCCCTAATAATACTCGAGGAAAGAGGGTACCGAGCCCTAATAATACTCGAGGAAGGAGGGTACCGAGCCCTAATAATACTCGAGGAAGGAGGGTACCGAGCCCTAATAATACTCGAGGAAAGAGGGTACCGAGCCCTAATAATACTCGAGGAAGGAGGGTACCGAGCCCTAATAATACTCGAGGAAAGAGGGTACCGAGCCCTAATAATACTCGAGGAAGGAGGGTACCGAGCCCTAATAATACTCGAGGAATGTAGGGCGTAATGCTCTTTATAACGTAAGATATGACAGTAAGTTAATACAGTATGAAAGTATGAAAGTATGAATGAAAGAACATTATGTTATGTGAATGGTATGATTATGTGATTATCTAGAACTCACTCAGCGTAGCTGACTTTTAGTATGCACGCAGGTGAGTAGAATGAGGCAGCTCGCTTGAGGGGACACATGGCACTGAACGAGAGTCTGGCATCTGAAGACTTATGA
Organism: Bidens hawaiensis; assembly: GCF_021521415.1. Taxonomy (NCBI): domain Eukaryota; kingdom Viridiplantae; phylum Streptophyta; class Magnoliopsida; order Asterales; family Asteraceae; genus Bidens; species Bidens hawaiensis. The sequence goes on along the minus strand of NW_027498844.1, from coordinate 107,336 downwards.
TGTTTTAATTTAATGCTTTAATGTTGAAAGACAAAGAATGTTTTGAGACAAGTTATGAATTATGCAAAGTTTTATGAAAGTTTTATATTCCGCGTAAATGTTTTAATTAACTCTGATATTTAGAACTGTGTTTATGAGTAAATCCAACGCGAAAGTAGGGCTTCCGGTAACGGGGCCTTACAGTGTTGGTCCAGGTCCAGACGCTCAGCCACGGGCGCGAGCATCGTCGTCAGACTTCTTGTTTTTCTTGATTAGTTTATCTATCGACATGTCTAAAGCAGCACCCGTCATAACTTTGAATGAGATGATGAAATTAGGGTTTGCAATTTTTAGTATTCGGATTGAAGGATACGGAATGGTTGATGCAGGTGGGTATTGGCCCTATTTATCGACACACAGGGTGGTAGCTTGGTAGCGTGATGGTGGTGGCTGTGTGTATCGAGGGTGATGGTTGGGTGGGGGAGAAGATGAAGAAGGCAAACAGGGTTGGGTGAGATATTATTATTATTATTATTATTATTAGTTTTTATTATAATTTTATTAGAAAGAGCCATGTCAGCTTGTGGTGTTCAAAACTATCCGGATCCGAATCCGTATACGAATTATCCGTATCCAAACCATCCGAATTTTTGGATATCCGAAAATTCGGATTCGGATAGCAGTTTTCAGATTTTTCGGATATCCGAATTATCCGGTATTTAATTTTAATAATTTTTTAATATTATTTTATATTATATATAATAATACAAACCTACCTAATACACTACCAAATCACACAAATGTCACAACAGACGGCACAAGCAGGCAGCAGCTGTACCTCTCTCTCACACTGACCCTCGTCGTCGCCGGTTGTAGCCCTTGCCGTCGCCAGTCACACACATCTGTCCCCGTCTGTCACTTTCTCTCACATAGTCACGGCTGCACCAGTCAGCCAGTCATCCGCCTTCGTCTCTGTCATCCGTCTCCGTCAGCCAGTCATCCGCCTTCGTCTCTGTCATCCGTCTCCGTCAGCCAGTTATCCGCCTTCATCTCCGTCATCCGTCTCCGTCTCCAACCATTCATCTGTCCCCGTATCCGATCTCCGTCTCACGCGCGGCGGCACCAGTTTTTTCTTTTTTCTTTTTTATTTTCGGATATCCGAAATTTCGGATTAGGATTCTGATAATGATTTTCACTATCCGAAAGGTTCGGATATCCGTTTCGGATATCCGAAACCGGATATCCGGTTTTGAACAGCCCTAATGTCAGCAAGAATAATGTCACGTTAGAAAAAAAAACTAACAGAGTTAGGGTCCGTTAAGTTCGAGAGTGCTAGAAAACAATAGAGTGAAAGTTGGGGCTGGTGGGAGACAAAGTGAAAGTTGGGAGTACTATCTACCAACGAGAGAAAGTTGAGAGTATTAGAAACCAATATCTCTTTATATTTTTATATAACAATATGATATTCATATTAAAGATAAAAAAACGCTTATTATTATAGTAAAAAAAATTTCTAACAAAATTCCATATGAAAAAATTATAGACGTTTTAAAATGATAGAGGAATTGACATGTATGTATATTGCATGTGGAGAGAGGAAATTATCATAAGTGGATTATTACATTCATGCTCTTTCATTAATTTTTATTTTTAAATTAATCTCCACAATCCAAATATAGAATCAATATATTAGATTCCTTTTCACCATTCTCATTTTTGTTGTACTTTTTATTTTAACTTTACCCATGTATATTGTTAACTTCTTTACAATAAATAAAATTAATTACATATATATATATACTAGTTTTTATCCCCCGTATTACGGGTTTTTTATATTATTTGTATTTAATATTTATTTATTTTATGAATTTTTATTTTTTATTGTATGAAAGTTAATAATATACTTATGGTTTGATTATAAATTGTTTCACAAATAAATGAGATTTTATAACCCGGTTTAAAAACTATATGGATTTGATGAGACCTAAGACCCGTTTATTTTTTTTTACTATAAAATCGGTTTTTTAATTATAAATTATATATATATTTTTAAATAAATCATATATTAATTTTTAGTATATCCCTACTTTATAGGATTTTTATATCAAATATTTGGTGAGATTAGTTTTTAATTTAATGAGATGTTATAACACGTTTAAGAAATATCTGGGTTTGATATGACCCATACCCGTGAATTCGGGTCAAATGCATAATAAACCTCCATTTAAAAATCAAGCATATCTAGTGACTCCATGAAAAGGGGGAGCGACCACATCGCGACACGTAGGATTTTTATGTTTTCATTTATATATATATATATATGGTGGGGTTAAATAAGAAGTGGAGTGTGTCTAAAAAGTGTAAGTAATATGGTGCGTTAGATTTGTTGATCTAACGGTGGATATGAAAAGTGTGTTTATTATGCGGTGTGTTTTATTTTAGTTGCGGTGTGTTTATTGTGCGGTGTATTTTATCAGATCTAATGATGAAAACACACCGCACAGTAAACACACCGCAACTAAAATAAAACAAACCGCATAATAAACACACTTTCCATATCCACCGTTAGATCAACAAATCTAACGCACCATATTACTTTTTACACTTTTTATTTTAACCTCACCCTATATATATATTAAACAAAAGCTAGTATATACCCAAATTACCTAAATTACCCATATTACATTTACACCAATTACTCAAATTACCATAATTACATTTACATCAATTTTCAATTACATAAAGTACCTAAATTACATTAATTACCCAACCAAAAAAGACATAGAATTACATAACACATATTACGCTGGATGCATAAAGTATACAAACACAAAATACACATATTATATAAAATACATAAATTACTTGAATTACCAAAATTACAAAAATTATAAAAGTTACATACACTACACATATTCTACTTGTAAATTTTGTTTTTGTAAAATAGAAAACTTCAAAAAGTACGTGTTCCTAAATAAATATTTAAATTTGGGTTTAAATAAAACTTTAAATATCATAAAAAAATTGGTTATAAATTTAAAGAAGATAAAAAGTTTGTTACAAATTTATGAAGCTAAAGTGTGAAACTTATACTCATTATGGTTTTACTTTATAACTAACGATTTGTGTTCCAACATTTTCAACTTGTAACATGTTTTCTTCTGTAACTCCCGAACTTAACGGACCCCACCCTAACTCCGTTAATTTTTTTGCTACCGTGACATTTTTTTGCTGATGTGGCATGCTATATGGAAAATACCTAACTAAAAATACCTAACAAAACAACAAATAAAACAATATACATATATACATACACACAAACACCACCACCGTCCACACCACCACCACCACGGGCCTCCACCACTTCTGGCCTCTATTTTCACCTTCACCAACACCGCAAGCCTCACCGCCTTCACCATGACCACCAGCCTCCACCGCCTCCTTCATTTTCGATCACATTCGATTCATTTTAATGCCTCAGATATATGATCGAATTAATTTGTTATTGTTGTAGATTGTGATGGATGGTTGGATAAAGATGAATGAGGTAGTTTCCCAAGCTAAAATGAGGTTGCCGCCACCACCATGTTTTTCCGACGAGTTTTGTCGTTAATGATAGATCAACGATTCGAGGTAATAAACATTGTATTCTACTTGTTTCTTTATTCCGACGAGTAGAATGCAATGTTTATTACCTCAAATCGTTGCTCTATCGTTAACGACGAAAGTCGCCGAAAAAACGCGGTGGCGACGACAACCTCAATTGAGCTTGGGAAACTACCTTATTCATCGTTATCCAACCATCTATAACAATCTACAATAGTAACAAATTGATTCAATCATATCTCTGAATCATAAAAATGATTCGAATGTGACCGAAAATGATGGAGACTGGTGGTGGTGGTGAAGGCGATGAGGCTGGCAATGGTTGTGAAGGTGGCGATAGAGGCCGGGAGTGGTGGAAGACATACGCTCAATCTTTTTCTACCATATATATATATATATATAGGGGATGGATTATGTGAGAAGTGATATTACAGCGAGAAGTGAATCTTAGCCGATGATTAGATTTAATCAATGGTTCAAAATTGACAATGGTATTTCTGTAATTATCTAGATGTTTCGTACCGATATAATGAGATTCCCTTTTTCTATGCCCTAATCAATTCTTCTGCCAAAATCATCTTGCTCTAATGCACAAAATCTTCAATCTTAAAGAAATTTAACCGTGATGTAATGTAAAAGAAAGGGTTTGTGCAGTGCTAATCATCTTCGTTCTCGCCTGCTCAAAATTGGAGGTTCTGAAGGACATCGGTCACAACAGAACAAGGTAACTCGACTTTTCTGTTTTTTTTTTTTATTATCAATCTCACCGATTATCTCTGATATTATGGTTATATGCATTCATTCGATTTTTCTGCACATTATTTTAACATGGAGATAAAAATATTTTGGACTAAAGATTAGGTCTTTTTTGTGTATGTGGTAAACGTTGTATGTTTATTGTGTTGGTAGGTCGGGGTTTTTGATTTCATATTAAGGATGTGTATATATGATTTCCCTGTGGGTTATGAAATCGTTAATGTGTAGGTGAATTATGTTGTGAAGGTTAATTTGATTAAATATATCGTAGGATTTAATTATGCTAGATATCATGTCAGATTGTAAGGTATATATGTTGGGGGTAAATTGTATGACATTAATATCTTAGAGTGTAGAAGTTAGTTCTCATGTGTAGCAGGTATATCTTTTTCTATGTTAAATTGTTTGGAGAAGGTTGACGGTGTTAATTATTTTTGCGGTCTATATTAACCAATGGATTCCTTCATAAAGAATATTGTTTTGTTTGAGTATGACCGAAAAGTGAGACCTGCAAAGAACGTACATGGCTTTTTCCAAGTGTACGAACGATGCTTCGAATCCAATTGTTGCGGTCGAGGATTATATCATATACAGTAGGTGTATGTTTTATAATTATTATGTGTTGTGAAAGTATTAGTTATGCTACTTTTTTGTTTTATATACATACAAATCAAGTTTATGTAAAGCTTTTAAAGTAATTGTATCACAAGATGAAGATGGTGTAAAGGAGAACAAGTCAACAACAAAGATGAACAATAATGGCCAATTTTGATATGTCATGAGTTTTTTGGTGTTTTCATAAATGTCTTAGAATTTGATATAAGTATATGGTGTTGTTTGGTAACCGTGTATGGTATGCTGCCATGTAGGGAATCTTGATATTGTAGAGGAGTTTCAGTGTCTTTATTGGTATTCATATTTTTTGTTTTTCAATGAATGAATGTAGTGGTGTAGGGGAATGGGGATGGCTGTGTAAGGGAAACTAGAATGGTATTAGTTGTTGGTGTTGTGAAGGGACTTGGTTAGTTGTGTAGGAAGATCTATTGATTGTATGTAGGAGGTTATGGGTTTTGTAATGTGTAATATGTTTTTTTATTGTGCATTTTTCTATTATGTATTGTAAGAGAACGGGGATAGTTGTGTAGGGTAAGTTGGTTAATAGTGTTGGGAAACTTTGTATGTTGTGTAGGGGAAGGTAGAATGGTATTGGTTGTTGATGTTATGAAGGGAACTTGGTTAGTTGTGTAGGTAGATCTATTGATTGTGTGTAGAAGGTTACGGGTTTTGTAATGTATAATTAGTTTTTTTTTAATTACTTATTGTTCAGTTATCTATTATGTATATGATAATTCTTTTTTCTTTTTTATAGATGGTAGAAGGATGTAGGGGAACATGGATACTGTGTAAGGTAAGTTGGTTAGTAGTGTTGTGGAACTTTATATGATGTGTAGGGGAAAGTAGAGTGCTACAGGTTGATGATGTGAAGGGAACTTGGTTAGTTATGTAGGTAGATTTATTGATTGTGTGTAGGAGGTTATGAGTTTTGTAGTGTAGGTAGATTTATTGATTGTGCGTAGGAGGTTATGAGTTTTGTAGTGTGGGTAGATTTATTGATTTTGTGTAGGAGGTTATGAGTTGTAATGTGTAATATGTTTTTTTTATTGTGTTACTTTCTAATTTGTATATAAATTTTTTCAGTTGGCAGGAGACATATAAGCAGTTGGTAACTATTATGGTATATTGATGTGCAGATAATGTTGATATTGTGCAGCGATGTATAAATTTTCTATTTATATATATGATTTGTTGTGTAAGAACAAAGGTACTCTGTTAGACGTGTAGGGTTGTGTGGTTTGTGGTGTAAGTTATTTGTGTTATGTTGTGTATGAGAAATTGGTGTAATCTGTTGATGGTGTGGAATGGATCGGCATTATTAATAACTTTGTTTGTTTTGTTTTGTAAACAAAATTAGAGGCATATGAGGTTTAAAGGTTTCACACACTTAAGGGGTTGAATTTGGTGAAAAACAATATTAAGCGCACACTAAATAACGATATCTCTAGATTAACAATGAAACTTGAATGTTTTTATGTAAAAAAATAAAAATCTTTCGATTTTGGTTATGGACAATGTCAATTCATAAAAGAAAAAACGTTTTTACTTTTGTATATCACCATTTCATATTTTTGTCGTCGTCTATTATTACCTTGACATAATTTTTGGAGTGTAGGATTAAACAAATTGCCATACTGATTTATTAAAGGGGACATTGCAATAAAGATCAAAAGTATTGTTGGATTGGTTTGCTCATACGTCACATACATTGGTAATCGTGAATTGAACTTTAAAAATGCAAGTTGTCTTAATAGAAATAACCTAAACTTGTTTATACTTTTTATCATGCACAGACATATAAGTCATAGAAATAACCTAAAATGTTTGTGTAGTTTCATCTTTATTGGATCGCCTTATTTTAGACTAACCTAATAATCTAATAGTATGAAGCTTTATAGTCATTTAATTGGATAGACAACGTATGATCTGTGAATTAAAATTAATTAAGATAATGATGGAAATGATAGAAAGATCTGATATTGACTTATTCAAATAAATTCTATGAATGTGAACACCACACATTGCAACCGAAATAATCACATTAATTAAATTAATCTTAAAATCAAACACAATTGAATGAATATAAGGATAATATCATAACCGAATTTGGCATGTCTCGGTTTAAGTATAATATTGAATAGAAACAATTAAATATAATGATAATATGAAATTGATCTTAATAACAAACTGAACTTGGTGTAGCTTGGTTTAAGGATAATCAACAGAATACTAATGGGTAATTGATGGATCGGTCCTTTGTATTTGCAATATCTTGATGCGTTGAATCATGAGTCCCTGATTCAAATATTCAATCCATATAATTAGGGAAATTGGAAGAAAAGGATATTTATTTTTCTTTAATTGGGATAATTAATCAAAACAATTGATGTAGGTTTATCTGGTGATTACAACTTGATTCAATTGCTGGAATTGGGGATACGTGAGAAATCGAACATATAGATTTAGGTTTATTTGTTGATAAAATATAATTCGGAATATATAGATTATTTTCCAGGAAAATGAATAATACTTGTATTATTAAAACGGTTAAAACAACTAATAAAAAGAAAATATAATCATATCATCATTATCGTACTCAGTATATCCCACCAATAGCAAAGCTATGGTAGGGTCTGAGGAGGGTAAGATGTAGACAGCCTTACCTCTACCCCATGGGGATAGAGAGGCTGCTTCCGGTGAGACCCCCGGCTCGATAGTAGTTTTGCATCAAGCCTTGGACATATTACATAAGGCACATAGCACTCAATCATCGGGACGCCGGCTGATTGGTGCATGTACCCTTGTCTTTCGGCTATCAACGCCACCACATGATGCCTGATTAACCTTCCATCACTTTTAACGTTATTTTCACAAAATTAGTAAAATAACGTCAAAATTAGTGCAATTTTACTTTTGCCCACCTGAGGGTTCACACATATATCCCATATTGTTGTTACTTACCATATATAGAAAAAACTGTATTTACTAAAATACCCATTTTATTAAAATAAATCATAAATAGAGTAAAAATTATGATTGGTTGGATTGATTTCTCGTACTTCTCGCACTAAAAAATACTTCTGAAATGAGCCTAATCCTATATATATATATATACACTAAAAGCCAAATGTTAGTTCACTCACAAAGTTTCACTATTCATAAATTTTTGGTGGTTGTTTAACCGCGTTTGCTTTTCATAATTTTATTATATTAAAGGGGAAATGACAGCTATGAGTTATCTTGGGAAGATGCACTCTTCCTCAATTATGCATTGTTTATTAAGAATGTGTCAAATTTTGTTACAACGGTAACTTGGTTGTTTTAGGGTGTTTGGATTTTAGAGTGGATGAATAATTGGGGCGACCCTTAAGCTAAGAATCGATTGTTGACACTGGCAGAATGGTCGTGACATCACCAAATCACTAATTTCAAAACATGCTAAGTCTTATGATATATTACTGGGTTTTAAGGTGGATGCAATATTATGGCTATTGATTTTGAAATTTAATTAATTGTTATGCATATATTTTTTAGTTTCGGTATCGTAATAAGCGTCACGGAAACCGACTGAATTCACGTAGACTCGCCGCATTTTGTTTTAGTTCTAGTACCGCAAAGAATGTATGAAAACCGACCGAATGCAAATTCATTTTTCGTTTTAGTTATGTTGGGTCTTATATTTTAGACCGACGCATCGAATTAATATGTGGGTAAAAAATATATTGTTTGGTCTCAACCAATGGTGGATGGCATAAAGACCAAGTCATGCTAGACTAGTATTTATAAATGTTTTTATTCATTTGTCTAGTATGATTGAGTGTATTGTGTATTGATTGAGATCTAGGGTTTTATCCCTATGAGAGTCTCCTCCCCGGGATGAGCTCTCTCAGGGTGGCTGATATTTCTTGTGTATGTATGAATGTATGTATGAGTTGGTTCATCTTTATGAGAATCATTCGACTAATGATATCATACTACCATTTCTATCTTTTTTGTGTTTTGATTACATATATGGTTTCATCTTACTTTATTGATTATTGTTAATCGAATTAGGCTTTCTCGCAATACATCTCATCCGTCCAAATATCATTCAAGAGTGAATACGAGTGTGATTCAATCCTACTCTAGATTCGAGCTCCTCCGTTAATAATGAATATTCACGCTTCCGCACCGGGGCCCGGTTTTGTCAAGTTTCGGTACTGTAACAAACGTGACGGAAACGATCGAATTTGCATAAGCTCACCACCTCAATGTTGGGGATCAATGACGGTTGGATTTTACCAATGTTTGAGTTTTTACCAACCGACATCACCTCATTGGTCCACCTCAATTTTTATAATTCTTTTTGTTTTGGTTTTGTTTTAGTGCCAGTACAATAACACACGTAGCCGAATTGCGTTGACTTATCACCATTGGGGTTTTACCGACCATCCCGGCGCCAGGTAAAACACTAGTTTTGATTTAATAACAACAATTGGTTCAAAGTATACAATCTTGTCATTACCTATCGTGTTATTTGTTTAAATTTTAGAATTTATAAAAGTAGAAACTTTTGTTAACCATTTCAAGATAGAAATATTGTTCTTTAATAAGCATTTCATTCCCTTGTTACTTTTATTGTTTGTATTAAACAGCAAATAGTCAAATACTACACATCTGGAAGATGGAGTTCATAACTCTGATTCTTACTCCCGTTGTTGAATCTTTGCTTGTTCCTGTTAAGAGACACTTGGGTTTCTTAGTTTTTTCCTCAAGCATGGTCACAGACATGAATGCAAAAGTGAGGGAATTGGAAGGTGCAGAAGGGGACACGCGTACTCAACAGCAGAGGAATATAGAAAACAGTCGAGTGGTACCCCGTCGTGTCCCAGGTTGGTTGGCGGAAGTTGAAGAAATCAAAGCAAGTAAGGAGACAATTCCAACTGCAGGGGGAGGTGGATGCTTTAACATCAAGGCGAAGTACATAGCAGGAAAAAAATCATCTAAAATTCTCAAAGAGATAAACCGTCTCATGAACGAAAAAGCTGCGATGGAGTGGACCGACCAAATAATACCCGTTGGCACTGTTAGTCCTCCAAGACCATCAACCTCTGAAGCAGTTCATGAGGAAGACCAAAACCAAAAAGAATACCAAATCAAGTCCAGAGATTTAATCTTCAAAAAAGCATTGAAATCCCTTGAACCAAGCAACAATGTGACCACCAAAATGATGGCTCTATGTGGAATGGGTGGTGTCGGAAAGACCACAATGATGGAAGACCTGAAGAAGGTGGCCACCGAGAAGAAAATGTTTGATTACATTGTGAAGGTTGAAGTCGGGAAAAATCCAAACCCGATATCTATTCAACAAGTTGTTGCAGAGTACCTTGGTGAAGCTCTAACCGAGACAACTAAAGATACAAGGGCCGATCGTCTTAAGAAAAGAATTGAGAACATCTTGAAAGAGGGTAAAAAGAAGATTTTGGTAATACTAGATGATGTCTGGGAGAAGTTCAACCTCGGAGATATTGGATTGGCTAGTCCTTTACCAAATGGCTTCAAGTTGTTGTTCACATCCCGAGATGAACATGTTTGCAATCAGATGGGTGTTGAAACTAGTTTGATTTTCAAAATTGTTGTTTTGCAAGAAGAAGAAGCGAGAAAGCTATTTTCGGGAATAATAGGACTTGGACCAGATACCGATCCTGACATGCATCGGATTGGAGAAGATATCTTAAAGAGGTGTGGAGGTTTGCCTATTGCCATAAATACCATTGCGTCAACGTTAAAAGTTAACAAGAAAAGGCATGCGTGGAATGATTTACTTAATCGCTTTGAAAAGAAAATGTTTCAAGGCCTTGATCGTATTAAAGCAATTTTTGAGATTAGCTACATAAATCTCAAAGATGACGATCTTAAAGCTATATTTATTCTTAGTGGCTTGTTCCCAGAGGACTATAATATTGACAAAGAAGATCTATTGAGGTACGGATGGGGATTAAACTTTTTTAAGGAGATGTATACTATTGCAACCGCAAGAGACCGGGTACACACTTGTGTTGACACACTCATAGGTTTAAACTTATTGATCAAAAGTGATCATGAACAATGTGTCAAAATGCATGATCTTGTGCGTGATTTTGTTTTAAGCAATTTTACAGAAGTGAAACAAGCTTCAATAGTGAACCATGATAATAATCTTTCAGAGCAGCTTAGAAAAGAAGTTTCTTATGAAAGAATTCTTTGGAACTGCGGAGATAACTTTGAGTTACTGAAGATTTTAATCAGCCTAACCTTGCACTTTTGACTCTGATGGATGGGCAGCTACTCAACTTTTCTCAAGATTTTCTTACAAATTTGGAGAAACTTGAGGTTGTGGCATACGAGAATATGGATCTAAAGTTTCTTCCACAATACTCGACAAACCTTCGAGTACTATCTCTTCATTCGTGCTCGTTGGTGGACCATGATATATCTTTTTTTGGAGATCTTATTAACTTGGAAATACTCGACCTTTCTCACTGTGGCATCAAAAACTTACCATCTAAAATAGGAAAGTTGAAAAGGCTAAGGTTACTTGATTTAACAAGATGTGATGATAGGCTTTGTATTGATGATGGTGTCATACAAAACTTAGATAAGCTTGAAGAACTTTATATGGAAGTAAAAGGGCAGTATCTTACATTAAGGTTCACAGAAGCCAATTGTAATGAATTGAAGATGATTTTAAATAAACTTTCTACATGTGGAGGATATAGTGGAGTGTTTTTCCAAACTAGTGTTGATGGGAAAAATATTTACCAGAATGGTGTTTATAAAATAATATTTACCAAAATAGTGTTATTGAAAGTATTTATTATTTCTCACTCTAAATCTTATTGGGTAAAGTAAGATAGAAACATAACATGTCTCTATTATTATAATTTTAAAATAATAGCATTAACTTATATTCAAAATACATAATTTTTTTTTATATTTTTAGTTTAATACATACTATTAGTTTTAAAGAAACTCTAAAATAGTGTATATAATTAATTACACTCGATTTATCTATCTAATTTTCCAATCACACATTGGTTCTAAATTTGAGTCATTTATCTTTTCATTTTATTCGAATAATCTGTCTCGTGAGGTGCCCCCATTTTTCTCAAGTTCACAAATTGTTTCTTCTGTTAATTTGAGATATAATACTTTGGATGGTTGCTTAATATTTTTGTTGCATTAACTGGGCATTTTGAAAAAAAATGATGGTTTACACTAAATTCATTTTAATTTTGATACAGTTAACAAAAGTTGGTTAGAACTTCGCTTATATTATTTTTGAGCATATTGAAAGTGTAAAATAAATCTTTTCTATGATTTAATTAATTTAAACCGGTTTGACTTCGGTTTGATTTTCGAGTTTTCACCCACCTCTGGTTCCATATGATTTTCAATCTTAATAATGAAAGTGTTAGAATTAAAAATGATAAGATAAAATGAAAATAAAATAAAATAAAACAAATAACTAACTTCAGTTATATTAATTGAATGAGAAGTGCTAAAAACATTAAAATTGATTTTTAATTTATACCGTGTATAAAATCTGAAAGATAAATTGAGCGCATTTATATATGTATAGTATGTATACTGTTTTAGCCTTTAAGGATTTATTTAAAAAGAGTAGTATAAATTTTAAAAATGGAAAAATGTATATTTGTATAAAAAATTATTTTAGATTTAAGTTAATTTTATTTCTCTTTAAAATAAAAAGAAAAGAGATATCTTGATCTAATATTAGTTATACCCAATAATATTTGGAGTGAGAAATACAAAAATCTTTCAATAACACTATTTAGGTAAATATTTTTCAATGAACACCATTTTGGTATATGCTTTTCCGACCAACACTCTTTTGGAAAAAAATTCGAATATAGTGAGCAAGAGGTATAACTTTCAACTTCTATATATGATTGATTATTTTGCTTATTATTTAAATACTTGTTTATTTATTTAAAACAACTCACATCTTAACTTTTCCATCTCTGTATTTTGTTCCTTGTAAGTAACAAAGCAGTTAAACTTTTGATAAAATCACAATTTATTTAAAATAAATTGAACGGCTGATAATATCACAAATGCCCTTGTTTTTTTTAGCCTTCTTATGTCATTGTTTTGCTGTTCTTTTGTTACCAAAAATTATTCATTATTTATTGGGTTTCATGCGTTATCACAAGCAGCATATGTGGTATATTGGTTAGACATTGAATCCAAAGTGAGAAAAGGTGGTATTCATTCGGGTCTCTTACTTACTCTTTCATATTCAAATCAATATGTGTTTCGAGGGGAATTGCTAAGTACATTTGTTGTTGGGATATTTCAATGCAGATCAATACTATGTCAATGAAAGAGAGATCAAAAGTGGCTAGAAATATGTCTGTATTCCCATCCTATCATATCACACCCAATTTCCATCATCTTTGTAACATTCAGTTAATACGTATTCAAGGCGTGGAGGTGGTGTTTGAGATAGAGTCTCTAAGTAACAAAGATGATCAGTTGGTTACAAATGAACAGCAACGATTACCATTACTCCCCTACCTTGAAGATTTACGTTTATATGGAATGCCTAACTTAACTCATGTGTGGAAGTGCAGCAATTGGAACGAATTCTTTACTCTTCACAAACTCCAACCTCAATCCTCATTCCAAAATCTCACATATATATCCCATAGAAGCTGCGATAGCCTCAAGTACCTGTTTTCACCTCTCATGGCAAAACGCCTATCCAGCTTAAAGATAGTCCGCATATTGTGTTGCGATGGCATGGAAGAAGTTGTTTCAAACAGAGTTGATAAAGATGAAGAAACGAAGATGTATACAGCTATCAACACAACCATCGCTTTGTTTCCGCATCTTGATATTCTTAATCTCACGCTCATGGAGAATCTCAAGCATATTGGTGGTGGTGTTACCAAGGATGCAACCAATGTCAGTCATAGTCAATCTAAGGTATGTTTTATAGGTCTTTCAGTTCATGTTGGTAAAATATGGTTGTTGCATTTTCATTGTTGCTCAGTTTTATAAAAAGATTATGAACGCATATTTATCATATGCACACAAATAGCTACCACGTTTCCATGGGAAATAGGTCGCTAAATTTTCTACCCTTTTTTTGGCTAGCAAAACTTTGGTGGCCGGCAGTATCCCCTTGCATAAAATAAGGATCAATTATGAAACTGAAGCTCACTAGCTAACATCTGGCTTCAATATTTATTAAACAGTTTAATTACATGTGGAATTTTCGTTTACTGCAGTTTTCTCAATTGGATGTTGTTCACTGGTCCTTATGCCAATACTCCAGACAGATTTATATAGAAGGATGCCATGCTTTGTCATGTGTGATTCAATCTTATGCAGCAGGACCAATGCAGCTTCAGGAGCTGAGCATTGTCAGGTGTAATGCAATGGAGGAGGTATTTGAAACTAAAGAGATCAACGACAACAATATTAGTGGTTGTAGTAGTAGTACAGCCACAATGAAAAATAGTATTGTGTATAAACTCTCCAACCTAAAAACATTGAAGGTCAGCGCATGTGACAGTTTGGAAAACATATTCACATTTTCCACACTTGAAAGCATCAAGAAACTCGAAACGTTGGAAATAAGTATGTGCAAGGCAATGAAAGTGATTGTTAAGGAAGAATATGGAGAAGCAATGAATAAGGACGTGGTCATCTTTCCCAAGTTAAAATCAATTCAACTAGGCGGTCTACCAAACCTTGTAGGTTTTTTCTTGGGGATGAATATCGACTTCCAATTCCCATTATTAGATCACGTTGGGATCGATGGTTGCCCCCAAATGATTGTCTTCACATCTGGTTGGTCAACAACTCCAAAGCTCATGTACATGCACACAGCGCTAGGAAAACATATTCTTGAACGTGGCTTAAACTTTCATGTCACGCCCACGTCGCATCTGGTATGTTTCTTTTTCCTTCCTTTACTTATTGCATAATTAAACATAGACTATCAAAATGGTCGGGTCAGGTCGGCTATGTAAAAAGTCACAACAGGTTCCGATGATACTGGGTCCTGAGCGAGACGGATACATTAAATTTTTATAGGGGGGCACAATACGGACCGCCATAAATTTTTTTATCCCTTACATTGTTTTTGGGAACTTGAGTTCACGTGGTTGGCATCTTTTAACCAATATTTTCTCCTTATTTTATCTCTTTGATTTGTATAAATAATATGAAATTATTATCCTATTAATGGATCCTACGAAGATTATCCAAATTCCAAATCAACTAATTTAGGCAAGTGTTCAAGAACAGGCTTTCGAAGTGGAGATCTAGAGTCCTCTCAATTGGTGGAAGGGTTGTTTTGATAAAAGCCGTTTTGGAGAGTCTCCCGTCATATTATTTTTCATTGTTTAAAGCCCCGGTTGCGGTTATCCAAAAGCTTGAGGTGATGATTAAAAAGTTTCTGTGGGGAGGAAACTTGGAAGCTAATAAAGTCCACTGGGTTGGATGGGATGTAGTTACTCGCTCAAAAAAGGATGGTGGGTTAGGCTTGAGTAAGTTGGATGATTGCAACAATGCGTTATTACTCAAAAGGATATGGAGATACCGAATGGAGGGCGATGCTTTATGGAGGAAAGTAGTTGATGCTGTTCATGGGTCTAAACGACGGTGGCAATCTGTTCCGTGTAATAGGAATGTTTCGGGTACTTGGTCAAAGATTGTTAAAAGTGGTTCTCGGCTTATAGTGAATGGATCTAGCTTTAGTAGTTTGATGCAAGGTAAGGTCGGGAACGGATTGAGTATTAAATTCTGGATTGATCCTTGGATAAATCCCCTTCCTTTGAAGACTTTATTCCCTGCACTCTTCCGTCTCGAAAAGAATAAATGGTGTATGGTCGCGGATAGAGTCGGCAATAATGACTTTGTTGGTGCAATGACTTGGGAATGGAAGAAGTATCCGGCCACTGTCCAAGAAATAGCTGAGGTTGTTGAGTGTTCTCAGATGGTTTCAGGTACTACACTCGACTCGAGCCGGGATTTGTGGGAATGGAATAAGGGTCGATTGCAGCAACTAACGGTACAGGAAACTAAGTCGTGGATTAAAAGTTTCAATTCAGATGCTGTTGGGCATACGTTTCGATGGAGTAGTTGGCTACCGGCTAAGTGCAACATTTTTATGTGGCGAACTTTATTAGATCGGATTCCTACAAAGGTTGCCCTTAGAAGACGGAATATCTTGGTAGGAGACTGCAAGTGTGTCCTATGTGGAGAAGTTGAAGAGACGGCTGAACATGTGTTCACGGTGTGTCGATTCGCTGACGGAGTTTGGAATGGAATCGCTCGGTGGTGTCACATTCCTCCGATCTTCTTATTCTCAATTAATGATATACAGACTATTGTTGATCAGTCGGGGAGTTCGAACCGGAAAAAGGAGCTGCTTCATGGCATCTTGGTGCTAACATGTTGGCGCATTTGGAAGGCGAGAAACGAGAAGGTGTTTACGAAGAATAATACAAAGATTACTGAGATTATTTCGGACGTAAAGTCGATGGGTTTCCTTTGGTATAAAAGTAGGGGTAAATGTGATGTAGATTGGAAGGGTTGGCATTCTTCCAATCTTTCAATTTTTTGATGTAATTTAGCCGTTTTTCCTTGTTGTGGCTTGGAACTATCTCCGTCTTGGAGTTAGTTCGTTTTTTGGGTGTTTAATGAAATTTGCCATTCAAAAAAAACTAATTTAGGCATAGTTAGGGTAAAGATAGGTCTCGGATCATCACTATTACTAGATGGAATTTCACTTGATGAAACTTATTTTTAAAAATTTGTTAAGAGTTCGAAGATGAAAACCAAATAAATCTAATCACCCACACAAAATAATCAACAAAATTATATAAGAGGGTAAAAATAAGCAACTTAATTGTTATATTTTACTTGTGAAAAAATCACCGATTCACCAAACATTTAAACAAGCAAAAAAAATCTACAAAAAATTATGTGAACAATGGAAAATGAAATAAATATCATAAGTTCATTAATTTCTTATTTGGAAGTATTAACCAACAAACATTTAGACGCAATAATAACAAAGAGACAACATATAACAATTAACTACAAACCAATAACATCAATACATAATCACTCTATCTATTATTAAACAATATATACCAGTAGAATAATAGTTCGGTACCAGATAAACACAATAGACGATGCGACACTCCTGATCATGTAGTGTTTGGCGGATGACGACAATAGAGTCAGTAGACTGTACTATTCTTCACGTATGTTGGTATTCTATCTTCGATTATACTTATGAGGCAAACTAACTACGTTTCAGGGATCCAATTTTAATAATAATAAAAAAAAGAGTTTACATGTTTAGGGCATGGATTTGGGCTTGAAGTTTGGAGGGTGGACACTTGGGCTTAAAGGAGGGTAGGCATTTGGGCTTAAACCAGAAAATCAGGCTATTAAATACACTACATATATACTACATACATGGGCTAGACGGTGGGCCTTGGCCCACCCTCGTATTGGGCTAAATCCGCCCTCGTGCAAATTGGGTTCGAGTCAAAACCGGCACTTTAAAGAAAAGTATATTTGGTTCAGAACAAAACTGGTTTTGATCAAAATTGACTCTCACTGATATGCAATGTTTTCGAAGAAAAGATATCAGGCTATATTTATATAACGACTAGTGACGATGGGTGAAGGTGTCAACGAAGGCTGCAATATGTAAGGCCCCAGTCCCGGTGCCTGCCCCTATTTGCATGTTGGATTTATTCATAAACACAGTTCTAAATATCATAGTTAATTAAAACTTTTCGTGGAATAGATAAAAGGAAACCATTCATTGCATAAGTCTTAAAATTTAAACCGTATAAAACATGTCTTAAGTTCAAACATCATAAAATTAAGTTTTCAGATGCCAGCTTCTTTATTCTTCTGTCATGTGTCCCTCTTCAAGCCAACTGTCTCATCCTAATCACATGTGTGCATACTAAAAGTCAACTACGCTAAGTGAGTTCTAGTTAATCAAATAGCATACAATACGTTCAAATACTTGTATACATACACGAAGGTATATATATCTTACATACTTAACCTGCTCACCTTACTTTCATACATACATTCTGCGTTCATTCTTTCATACTTTCTTTACTTTCATGATTCATACATAACTATCATTACATTTTAAAGAGCCTTCTGTCCTATAACCTCACAGATATTGTAAGGGTCTGGTCCGAACATCACAGATATTATAAGGGTCTGGTCCCAACATCACATATATTATTAGGGTCTTGTCCCTATCCTCACAGATATCATTAGGGCCTGGTCCCTATCCTCACATATATTATTAGGATCTGGTATCTATCCTCACATATATATTTAGGGTCTCGTCCCTTTATTTCGTTCAACCATACCATACATTTCTTATATATTTATATGCATAAACTATCATACATACTCACAATACCTTCTGTAACATTCATATATCATTCATACATCATACATAAGACAATCACATATCATACACTTACCACTTAAGGTAAGTGTATTAACTAATCACATCTAGTATGCACACAGCCCTGAAAACATGTCAAGGAATTGGGGCTAGAATCTCACCTAAATGCGGTAACGTTCAGAGTTAATGTCAATCCCTTTCTTTAATTGTGCACGAATGACTGTTAAACAAGTATAGTATCAATCAACTACTCTTAATTATATAATCTAATCGAATCATCACTCTAATTGAATAACAATTATAATCTAATGACAGTTCTAACTGAGTGACAATTCTAATCGAATTGGCATATTCTAATCGATTTGCTTGATCTAATTGAATGAACCCTTCTAATCGAATGGTTCCTTTCTAATCGAATGGATGTTCTAATCGAATGGCCGTTCGATTCGATCACTTTCCACATTCGTTTCGATTACTTTTCCACCCTGATTCGATTCGATTACTTTACAACTGGGTTCGATTACAATATCCATTCGAATCGATTACACTTCTATTCATTTACATTTTACAGTCGATTACTTTTCTTATTCGAATATTTTCTTATTCGATTAGATTACCTTGTTGAATCAAAGGTTCCTTTAAGGACTTGATTCATGCGTTTCCATTATTTCAACTTCCCATTCTTTCCACTTTCCATTCGAATACATTCCTTACTTTTCATTCTTTCCACTGTAGCGCCTTTATTATTATTTCTATATTTATTTGCTACCACTTTGGCTCCATGACATCGCTCATTGTTATTATTACGTTATACAATACTTATATTACTTTTATCGTTATAATATTTGAAAAGTTGCCTTATACGTTTCGGCATGCCACCACTCTCTAATTTTCACCTTGTTTATTAATTTTTGTTATGCAGGGATATGAATTTGGAGATACAAGTTAATGCTCAGAATCTTCTCATGGTGATGAACAATATGATATGTACAACATGCGAATTAGCTCAAAATGATGGAAGATAATCTTTAGATTGCTTCGGATTGATGCATTCTGATCTCATCCACCCAATTATCTGCTTCACGTTATCGTCCACGATCAGATTTCCACGCATCGAGATGTCTGCAAAGGAAACAAAAATATGGTTAAAACTTGCTAAAAATGATTGACCTTAAAAAGCAATAGGTCAAAATTTTTGGCAAAAGCTGCAAACTAGTAGGTTAAAACATGCCAAAAACTATGTGATAGATAAACTACTAATTACTTTTCAAGATATATGATTTGAGACCACTATTAGCAAGTTATAGGGGTGTTAAATGGGCCGTTTTCACGGATTAGCAAGTCGAACCCGAAAATCATGTGAGACATGAACCAAACACGAAGCATGTATTCATGGATTGACACAAACATGACCCATTTAATCCGTTAAAATTTTATATTATTTTTTTGCGTACCATACTCTTTAACATTATAAATTTACAACCAAATCATACCTCCAATAATAATATGTGATCCGTCAAGCAAATCACTACCATCAAGAATGCCTAAGCACACGTTTCCTTTGTTCTGCAAACACATATACGATTATAATATAAGTCATCATTGCTTTGTCATATATCTCATCCTACAACATATTTAAAAAAATAATAAAAATAAAATAAAATAAAATAAGATCTTACACTTATGATCAAGTAACCCTCTGGCGGAATATGTAAATATGTTGAAATAGTCCACCACTTTCTCCAAAACTGAAAAGTTAGCGGCTTGAAAACTTTCCCAACATCTTTGATGGATCTGTAAGCATGTAAATATTTACCATCTCTTATTATACAGTCACTGCATCTATAGGTACCCTGTAATCTTTAAGTAAAAATCATGCAATTCGATCTAAAATCTATTAGTGAGTCCAGTCCAAATCATAAAGATACTGATTTTTAAAAAAAATGGGCATGAATTGAGGATGCTGAAACAATGCTTCGAATGCAAAAATGGGTTTAAAATATTAATAATTAAATATTGAATTTAAGATATTTGCCCCTCAATATAATATAAGCAATTTGTATGCACCTTACTGGAGTTTTGGGTCGTCAACAAATGGGCAGTGTTGTATCTGAAGCATCCTGGATGAAGCCATCACCAGAAATATCTTTAAGCTGCAAATTGTGTGTTTGAAATTATAAGAGTGACGTAAACAAATAAAGTAATATGAGTCGATTGTGTCTAATAAAAAGGGTCAATAACATAAAAATCTAAGAAGGATCTAGTGCTGACACGTATCATGATGCAATTTTTCATGATGACGCTTTTTACATGAATAACCATTTTTATGTTAATCATCCCCATAAACATAAGTTGCTTACCATACTAAGTAAGCCAGAATAAGCTTGTCTTGTGAAGTATGTGTAAGAACTCCCACTATCAAACACTATTCGTCCATTTCCATTTTTGTAACGATCGAAACCAAGTTGCTTAGATCCATAAGTCACTTTAGAAACTTCTGCAACATAATTACTTCACATATAAATATAGATATCAGAAATGAAGCATACAATAAATACACAAGAGGGAGACAGAGATACAGAAATCAAAGATCAAAATGCTCACATGGAAGCATCATTGAACATAGGAACCCAAGACATCTTTGCTTGTGGCACAATATCACCTCCTAAGAACATGTATCCGCCACTCACTGAATCAGATGTAAGACAATGGCCAATCACATTGTCGATAATACCTTCTTTTGATAACTGAGAAGGCAGGCTCACTTTAGCCCTGCTAAGACCAAGAATCCCATCTGTTTTTGTCAACGAGTTTAAAAGTATGCCTTGCTGATCATACGCACACCTATCACACAACAAATAAAGATATAATTTATATATTCAAATGGGCCAAAATTGCGGCATCTATTAAGAAAAGAATCGTACCCAATGATAACTCTAGAGTTGATTGATGAATCGTTTATAGCTACTAAATGCAGGTCGTCCCTTGAAAGTACCCCCAAATAAGAGCTATGATCTGCATACTCAATTTCATAATCACACTGACTGCAAGACTCACAATGCCCAAACTTGCTATTGTGTTGGACATCAAAACAGAATGAATCTTTAGAAGATAAGATATTTCCTCTAGTCGGTTTGTAATAAGGGTGTGCTCCCTGCATTCACAGTTGAATAATTATATAAATAATTACACAATGATTGACTGAAATTTACTTGAATTTAACCTTGGCACAGCTGGTGCACGGGGCATCACATTGAATCCATGTCAAATCACTACCGGTATCTATGTCAAGATGATATCGTTTTGGAGGGTTTCCAACATGAATCTGTGTGTAATACTTACAGTTTTCAAAAGAACAAACACAAACAATTTAGAATGAAATGTAACTGTGATCAACTAAAATCAAAACGTAGAACAATGAAAGAAGAATAACGATAAATTAACACTAACATTGTAAAACATCATACATATGTATTAATTTTGCAAACAAGTTTGTGTTGGATTTTATGGACGTTTCGGGTCAAGTCAACGTGACCGACCCGAACGTGGCCCGGACAGAGTTACACCGGGGGTAACGAGATAAAGGCCTACTTAAAGGTTAATTAGGCCCGACACATAAAATAATTATATGGACAGGGTTATGGACTAGGCTTTGTTTGTTAATTGGGCTCAAGCCCAAGTTGGTTAATTGTTAAACCCTAAATACATTTACTATAAATACATTAACAATATCTATTTATGAAAACTACTCAACATAATAAGCAAACCCTAGCTACCTTCGAAATTCCGGCGCCGTTTTCCGGCCACCGGAAAACCGACCCCAACCGTAGCCACCACCCATTGTCCATTTTCCGCCACCCTAAACTAACCTCCGCCGCCTTACACTAGCCTCCGAGGCTGTCTAAGCTTCACCCTTCGTTTTTCCGGCGAACAAAGGTGATTCCGGCGAGTTCGTTTTTCCGGCAGTCCAGATTCCGGCCACTTGAAGCTACAGTTGGGAGCTATTGCTGCTGTCCATTGCTGTCTTTTGCATACCACCGCAGTCCGCCGCCTTCTGTTGTCGACATAAGTTGCTGCCGCCGTCGCAGGAAGTCACCGCCGACTGCTGTTAGCCGCCGTTGCCCATAGATCTCGCCGGAATTCTTGGTGCTCTTGGATTGTGTCATTTCCAGCGTTTCTCGTTCACTCTCGGTGTCTTCCCGGTTCTTGTAACCGAGGTATATCGACAAACCCCCTATGGTTGAATTATTATATGTTAATCGTACTTGTATCGTTTGTAATCGGATCCGGGTTCGGGTTTCGGTTTATGGTTCGTTTTAATTTGTCTTATATCGCTGCGTTTTTATTGTTTCGTTAATGAGTTTGATTATTAATATGGATTAATAATTATCGAAACGAAATATTATTTAAAACGGGTTCAAATAGTTTAACCGTTTTGTCTCGAACCACCGTTGAAACCCAACAGTGGTATCAGAGCCGCCGTTACAACGTACGAGTTGATACCAGTTCGTTTAAAACCGGATCTACATCTTAAACTTTAAATCGTTTAAAGTTTATAGATCTAGAATTATTTTCGGGTGATTTTGGATTGGTCAAAGTTTTGTTTATTTTATTTGACCAAGTCAAAACGACCCGAAATTTTATTTATTGTGAATATGTAAATCTGGCCCCGACCTATGTGATTGTATGGTTGTGTTTGGTGTTTGAGCTTGTTTTGGCCATATGGTTGGTTCAAAAGTTGTAAAAAGGTTATTATTTAATTTTCGGTTTTCTTTGGCTATAAAGATGGTTCAAATTTGTAATAGGACATATTAATGTTAGTTTATAAATTTGTAATTAAGAAGACGCGAAGATAACCGAGGACGAGCTCGAGGACCATTTTGGAGTTAGTGGGAGTTCGGACAAGACGACGGGATGCACCGTGAAGTCCATCCTTGTGGTTGTTTGTCTTGTGAACCCCTTGACCCGATCGGTCTCCCTAATTGGCTCTAGCGAGACCGATCACCTTTTGGCCATAAGGATTTACATATTATTGTTATTTGCTATTTGTGGTTGCTTGGATTGTTTATAATAGGATTATAATATCACCGACCTAATACCAAATAAATTTGAAAATAAACATTTTATTAACCGATTTTGTTTTGCAAATTAAAAACGTTTTGATTTCCAAAACTAATAAGTTATTTTCTATTAACTTAAAATTGGTTAGTCATATCGCGACAAACTTAGTTTTAATAGGTTACCTAAAACTAAGTGTCCTGAGAGATGAAAGGGTTCATCTATTCGTCCCGATAATATATACAGTAAAATTTGACTTTTACTATATTTGGTAATTTTAAAATTTATCCCAATTTAAAACCAATAGTTTATGCCAATCCTACTACAAGTCACACTTGAGGCATACTGCGAAATTTCGAGTGTTTGGAGCTACAGAACCGCACTTGTTTTCTAGCCTATCCCATCAAGGTGAAAGCGCTTCGTTGACACATCCGGCCCTTTCACACGTCACGGTACTAGGACAACTATTACTTTACTCTCCTGTTACGTGCTAAAGCTGTCTGGAGACTTAAAGTGGGCAAAGATGAGACTAAACGTATCTATACAGACAATCGTTGTCTTTATAGGCCTCATAACTGAGAGTTGTGCTCTATTCACAATTGACAATCGTTGTCGGTCTGTCTAACCACTTATTAATGTTGTGTGCTACAGCTGCCTTTAATATCTGGAAGCCAGATTCTCATACTCCTAATTAATTAATGTTATTGGGTCATTAATAATAGGACTACAACGTCGAAAATACTAATTAAAATTTCCTTTTGCTTAACTAATCAGATGTCGTCAAACGAAATTTCACCCTACGCCCTTAAGACTATCCTTGAGAAGGATAAACTGAATGGTACCAACTTCATCGAATGGCACCGCAACTTAAGACTTGTTCTCACCATGGCAAAGCGCCTGTATGTTCTCGATGGACCTGTTCCAACCGAGCCTGAAAACAACACAGCCGCTGCACGAAAGGTTCTTGACAAGCATAAGGATGACTCGGCTGAGGTCTCCTGTATTATGCTAGCCACCATGACTTCTGAGTTTGCTAAAGGCTTGGAAGACTTTGGTGCCTATGAGATGCTTGAGCAACTCAAGGGCATGTTCCAGAAACAAGCCCGTCAAGAACGTTTCAACACCATGAAACAACTCATCAGTTGCAAGATGGCAGAGGGGTCTCCCGTCAGTGCTCATGTTCTTAAGATGAAGGGGCACATCAATCAGCTCAAGAAACTTGATTATCCCATGCCCGATGAGATGGCATCGGATTTCATCCTCAACTCTCTCCCCAACTCATACGACCAGTTCGTGATGAATTTCAATATGAATGGTTGGGTGAAGACAGTGCCGGAGCTTCATAACATGCTTAAGACGACTGAAATGAACATTCCTTCTAGGACCAATCAAGTTCTGATGATTCGATCTGCTGGTGTCAAGAAGCCAAAACCAAAGAATCGGGGTTTTAAGGGAAAAGGCAAGAAGAAAGTTACTGTTTCTGCCCATGTTGCCACCAACACTAACAAGGTGGTTGCAAAGAAAAAGCCGCCGCCCTTTGAGGAGCGCAAGTCCTTCAAATGCAACCATATGGGGCACTGGATGAGAAACTGCCCCGAGCACCTTGCTGAGATCAGAAAGAAGAGAGCAAATGGTGAAGGCTTTTCTGGAGGTATTTCCATATACGTTATTGAACTTTTCACTGTCTCTAGCAACACATGGGTATTTGATACCGGATGTGGTTACCACATCGTTAATGTCTTGCTGGAGCCTGAGAAGTGTAGGAAACTGAATAAAGGCAGCATGGAACTCATCGTTGGAGATGGGAAGAGAGTACCAGTTCTGGCAACTGGAGTATTTCATTTTACTTGTGCATCTGGCCTAGTTTTTCCTTTAAATAATTGTTTGTATGCTCCTGGCTTGACCAGAAACATCATTTCAGTTTCATTGTTATTTGAACAAGGATTTAAGTATGTTCTTAATGGCATGGCTATTTCTGGTTACTTAAATGATATCTTTTATTTTGAGGCTAAACCTCGAAATGGTATTTATGAGATTGATGTTCAACCTGACAATAACGTATATCATCTTTCAAAACGTATCAAGACTAGTGTCAACGATACATTTCTATGGCATTGCCGACTTGGCCACATAAGCAAGGCAAAATTTAAAAGACTCCAATCCGAAGGTATTCTTGAATACACAGGACCAGACTCTTTTAACACTTGTGAATCTTGCTTGGCTGGCAAACTCGCCAAAGACTCCTTCACTAATAAAAGTGAACGAGCAAGTGATCTATTAGGACTCATACATACTGATGTATGTGGACCTTTTAGAACCATGACTAGAAACCATGAAAGATACTTTGTTTCTTTTATCGACGATTATAGTCGATACGCTTATGTGTATCTTATGAAACACAAGCACGAAACTTTTGAAAAGTTCAAAGAGTTTCAAAGCAAAGTGGAAAAACAACTTGACAAAACCATTAAGATACTTCGATCAGATCGAGGTGGAGAGTATCTGAGCACAGAGTTCATCACTCATCTAAAAGAGTATGGAATTGTTTCACAGCTCATTCCACCTGGCACACCCCAACTAAATGGCGTGAGCGAGATGAGAAATCGAACTTTGCTAAACATGGTTCGATCGATGATGTGTAGAACCAACC
This sequence comes from Bidens hawaiensis, assembly GCF_021521415.1. Lineage (NCBI taxonomy): Eukaryota > Viridiplantae > Streptophyta > Magnoliopsida > Asterales > Asteraceae > Bidens > Bidens hawaiensis. Next base: position 81,222 of record NW_027498844.1, on the reverse strand, counting down.
TGCCTCACTCCTTTTGGGGCTACGCCCTTATGACCGCCGCCCGCATTGTCAATCTAGCTCCAACTAAGAAGATAGACAAAACACCATATGAGATATGGCATAAGGGAAAGAAACCCAAATTGTCTTATCTTAGAGTATGGGGATGTGATGCTTATATTACAAGTGAGTCTGATGACAAGCTTGATCCCCGCGGCGAAAAGGTTATTTTTGTCGGATACTATTACATGAGCGGTTATTATTTCTTTCATCCTGATACAAATACGATTTCTGTCAGGAGGAAAGGCTACTTCCTTGAAGAATATTTTCTTAGTCAAGGAACTAGAAGTGACATTGTCGATCTTGAAGAAATTCAAGATCCACAACCAACCGCTGAGAAAGTTGGAGAGTCTGATCAACAAGTTGTTGTTGCTGATACATCAGACGTGAACACAAACGTTCGCAGAAGTAGTAGGACTCCCGTACCAAATTCTAGATACTTATGTCATCTAGATGGTCCCGAAGTCTTATTAGTAGCAGAATCTGGGGACGAGCCTACTAACTACAAGTCTGCTATCTTGGATCCGGAATCCAAGAAATGGCAAGATGCCATGAACGCTGAGATGCAGTCCATGCATGATAACCAAGTTTGGAACTTGGTTGAGCTAGCCCTCGATTGTCGGGCAGTATGGAGCAAATGGATTTTCAAGAAGAAAACCGACATGCATGGAAATGTGCAAACCTACAAAGCACGGCTAGTCGCAAAAGGTTTCCCTCAAACTCAAGGTGTTGACTATGATGAAACTTTTTCGCCCGTTGCTATGACCAAGTCGATTAGGATATTGCTTGCCATTGCTGCATACTATGATTATGAGATATGGCAAATGGATGTCAAAACCGCTTTCCTAAATGGACATCTTTCTGAAGATGTCTACATGGTTCAGCCCGAAGGTTTTGTCGATCCAAAATATCCTAATAAGGTTTGCAAATTGAACAAGTCCATTTATGGGCTTAAGCAGGCATCTCGAAGCTGGAATCTTCACTTTGATGAGAAAATCAAAGAGTTTGGTTTTGTCAAGAATGAAGATGAACCTTGTGTTTACAGAAAGGCTAGTGGGAGCACTATATCATTCCTCATCTTGTATGTGGATGGCATACTGATCATTGGAAACAACATTCCTATGCTTAAGGAAGTTAAGCAATGGTTGGAATCTTGTTTTGCAATGAAAGATCTTGGAGAAGCCGCATATATTCTGGGAACTAAGATCTATAGAGATAGATCTAAGCGGATTCTAGGGCTTAGTCAAAGTACTTACATAGACAAAGTGATGACTCGCTTCTCAATGGAAAACTCCAAGAAAGGAGTTGTTCCAATGACTAAGGGAACCGTGTTGAGCAAATCGCAATCTCCGGCAACGGACATTGAATCTAAACGTATGCAAGCAATTCCATATGCTTCTGCGGTTGGCTCTATCATGTATTCTATGTTGTGTACTAGACCTGACGTGTCGTATGCCTTGAGCATGACCAGCCATTTTCAACAGAGTCCTGGCATTGCCCATTGGACTGCTGTGAAGAACATTCTAAGGTACTTGAATAGAACCAAAGACATGTTCTTGGTGTTTGGGGGAGTGGAAGAGGAGCTCACTGTAAAGTGTTACACTGATGCTAGCTTCCAGACTGACCGAGATGATTCTCGCTCACAGTTGGGTTTCGTCTTCACTCTCAATGGAGGGGCTATTTATTGGAATAGCTCCAAGCAGAGTGTTGTGGCGGATTCTACCACCGAATCCGAATATATAGCCGCATCTGATGCTGCTAAGGAGGCTGCTTGGATGAAGAAGTTCATCACCGATCTCGATGTGGTTCCAAGTATTCACAAACCAATCGAGATATTCTGTGATAACACAGGTGCTATTGCTCAAGCCAAAGAGCCAAGGTCTCATCACAGAACCAAGCACATTCTAAGGAAGTTCCATCTCATTCGGGAAATATTGGAACGAGGTGACATCGTGATAAGAAAAGTAGACACATATCAAAATCTAGCCTACCCGTTCACTAAGCCAATGACTCTAACAGACATGATCAGCATAGAGATGCTATCGGGCTTAGATTTGCTAGTGATTTATTTTGATTTAGTATTTGGATGTATGAACATTCAAACAGTTGTACTTTTCAGTTCACCTTTGATTTAATGGTTAAATGCAAACGTTGAATGATACAACCGTGTTCCTTTTAATACGTTTAATCCATGAATATTATATTCTAAACTATCCGTAGTCGGTCAGACTCGTGGGAGCGATTCTGAATTAAGACTATTCTGACTTTGGACTCAAGCAGTTGACTTCCAAACTCACAGACCTCATTATGAATGACGTTGGATGTAACTCGCATCAAATCATCTTCATGGATCTTGATCATAAGATTTTTTGATAATAGTATGCTCATTTAGTATCCTTAGACGTGAGATACATATTAGAACTTTCGTTTACCGAGGGATATTCTTTGACCATGTCAACCGCTGTTGCGTAACTGCCAGCCATAAAGGCATTGATTGGGAATGTTCTGGAGTTCAGTGGGAGTTGTATGTAGTCAAGATGGGATTCTGTACTCTTACATTAAAATGTAACAGTTAGACATATTGGCGCCCTCGTTGATTCAAACTGGTAAAGTGTGAGGCCTCACCCAAACTTACTGTGTGTTTGAATGGACCACTTTGACTCTATATCGAGAATTAAAATAATTGAACACTATATGAGATTGTTTTGATCCATGTCTCATTGTTCAATTAATGTCTTATACAGAAAGGATAGATGACAACGATTACTATAAATTCGTTATCTTGCAATAAGGTATTCCAAGATACTTTGGTTATGGATTTAAGATGTCATATTCGGTTGGGGACAGCTATGTGTAGCTAGAACGCCTCTGGCTGTCATCGTTGTGATACTTGACCCAAATACGTCCAAGTGGGAGACTGTTGGATTTTATAGACGTTTCGGGTCAAGTCAACGTGACCGACCCGAACGTGGCCCGGACAGAGTTACACCGGGGGTTACGAGATAAAGGCCTACTTAAAGGTTAATTAGGCCCGACCCATAAAATAATTATATGGACAGGGTTATGGACTAGGCTTTGTTTGTTAATTAAGTTGGTTAATTGTTAAACCCTAAATACATTTACTATAAATACATTAACAATATCTATTTATGAAAACTACTCAACATAATAAGCAACCCTAGCTACCTTCGAAATTCCGGCACCGTTTTCCGGCCACCGGAAAACCGACCCCAACCGTAGCCACCACCCACTGTCCATTTAGTCACCAGAACTTCCTCCGCCACCCTAAACTAACCTCCGCCGCCTTACGCTAGCCTCCGAGGCTGTCTAAGCTTCACCCTTCGTTTTTCCGGCGAACAAAGGTGATTCCGGAGAGTTCGTTTTTCCGGCAGTCCAGATTCCGGCCACTTGAAGCTACAGTTGGGAGCTATTGCTGCTGTTCATTGCTGTCTTTTGCATACCACCGCAGTCCGCCGCCTTCTGTTGTCAACATAAGTTGCTGCCGCCGTCGCCGGAAGTCACCGCCGACCGCTGTCAGCCGCCGTTGCCCACAGATCTCGCCGGAATTCTTGGTGCTCTTGGATTGTGTCATTTCCAGCATTTCTCGTTCACTCTCGGTGTCTTCCCGGTTCTTGTAACCGAGGTATATCGACAAACCCCCTATGGTTGAATTATTATATGTTAATCGTGCTCGTATCGTTTGTAATCGGATCCGGGTTCGGATTTCGGTTTATGGTTCGTTTTAATTTGTCTTATATCCGCTGCGTTTTTATTGTTTCGTTAATGAGCTTGATTATTAATATGGATTAATAATTATCGAAACGAAATATTATTTAAAACGGGTTCAAATAGTTTAACCGTTTTGTCTCGAACCACCGTTAAAACCCAACAGCTTGCTCAATGAGCCAAGAGCCGGCTCGAGCTTAACACCTTAGCTCGTTAAAACAAGCAAGTGGAGCATGAGCCTAACTTGGCTTGGATCGGCTATGTTGTTTACAACCGAAGCAAGTCTGAAGTCAAGCTCCAGTCAACCTGGGTGGCCAAGCCAAAGTAATGATTGTTTTTTTCATCTAAATTCATTAAAAATTCTTCAAATATATATTCAGTATGAATTGCATCCAAACAATCAATAAATCATCTGAAGAATATTACACAGAATACAAATCACCGATTGAATTGTTTGAATTTTACCTTGGCACAACTGGTGCACGGGGCATCACATTGAATCCATGTCAAATCACTACCGGTATCTATGTCAAGATGATATGGTTTTGGAGGGTTTCCAACATGATTCTATGTGTAATACAACCTTTATAGTTTTCAAAAAAACAAACATACAAACAATTTAGAATGATATTTAACTGTGATAAACTGAAATCAAAAGTAGAATGAAGAAAACAACTATTAAATTAACAAAAACATTGTAACCACTACTATCAAAAAGCTCAAAGCTTGCTTTAAAATAACTCAAAATGAGCTTATTTTTAAACAAACCAAGCCTCGTTAGGCTCGCTAAGCTGGCTATTCTAAATTAAAGCCCATATTTTTATATATATATTAACTATAGCCCAAATATTAATATATATAAATTATATAATTTAGTTTACAAATTATGAATTATGTATATGTTAAAAATATTACTTTATACATTCATATACATATATAAATATATATACATACTAGTTTTATCCCGTGTGTCACGCGGGTTACTTTTAGTTTTTTTATATATCAAAATGAATATATATTTTTCTTGTATGATGTGTTTAGGTATAAAACTTAAAGGTTTGATGAATGAATAAAGTATCTCATGTGTATAGTTGGAGTTAGTTTAGTTTGTTATTTATTTACGTTTGTATGGAGTTGTGTGATGTGAAACGTATATTTTTTTTTAATGGATCACCTCAAAGGGGCTGATAGAGTCTAAAACCTGGACTCAAACAAACGATTCAATTACTGAAACATAATAACCCGGTTCGAGATGGGAAGTCTCTGATTACCCAATTCGAGATGGGAAGTCTCCAATACAAGGTTAAAGAAAACCTAATATTTAGATAGTAATAATAAACATTGACATCCTCCTCACTAGAACAATAGATATAAATAAGCACTAATAGAATAATAACATGCCCTAAACTTAAGCTACCCTTTATTAATATAATAATAACCGGTCCTAAATTTCATATGATCATCAACTTCATATCCCCTCTTTTAGTAACTTATATGACCAGATATGGGACCGTATCAATACATCCCGGCCGTACAAACGACTTGTCCTCAAGTCGAAAATCCGATAGTTGTGCCAAGCGATCAACCATTCAATTATAGGCTGACCCTATTCATATATCCATCCATAAGCTAGAGCAGATTGTGAAGGCCCTATGATTTCCTTGTCTTTTTCTTCTGCACCTGACCTTGATGACATCTTGATTTTAGCGATTTCCTTCTTATCATGGATGTCCCCTGTAATTGCAGTTGGTTGTTAAGATTCGGTATTCTTTTTCTCTTCCACTGAGCCCAATAGTTTGCAAGCTAGGAATCGCCCGTGCTTCACAAATCAAATACGTGTGGAAGGATTTTAGGAGCGGATTGCGATGATTGAGTAACAACCGATAAGTTAGGTTTGAAGGCATGTGTTGCTACCGGGTTTCTGTTGGGCTCTGTATAGTCAACTTCGGACTCGGATTCAAGGCCCAAACTCATGGTATTAGGTTCATCGGATTTAATTTTCAAAATATGATGATGAGTTTTCTGGTTATAAGAGTTAACTGTAACAACTCAGGTTTTCGAATTTATATAAATACCCGACTCGTTCGATGTTCGGGTCATTTTATTAAATATATTGCGTTTATAGAGTTTAAATTGTTTAATTATTTATATATTATTATTAACTTATAATTTGATTATTTATAATTATATATTTCTTGTTTTGGCACTTTTAACCCGAAATATAAACTTTTATCCATCTTTGTGCCATCCTCAAACACCAGGGATCAAAAAGAAAATTTTTGGTCATAACCCATATTATAACTAGATATTCACTTACCAAACCCGTCCCATATTCAAGTTTTCTTGAACCCGAATTCAAATATCTTTAACTTGGACAACAATTCTTACTTAATTAATGAAATTGATCTTGTGTATCGTTTACTTTTATCAATTTCGGCCTAGCCGACACCCCTAATCATGTTAACAATATCAATCTTTGGTCTAATATTCCTTATTAACCTAGTCGAAAACCCTAATATCGGATTCTTATAAAAACGATTGTGTAATATGCAATTGATGCATCCACTAGAACCCCTCCGCCATCGCCAATCTTTACCCCATAATTAATTTAATTAACCTGATCTATAGGCTGCTCGTTCATAGCCCCTTATGCGTCGGCCCTATTCTTCATTATTTCACCTATTACAGATCGCTAACAAGGTAACTATTATACATGTTTGAGATCACGTTAAGATGATTATCAAAAGCCCCAACATCACTTTGATTGATTTCAATGGATTGATCGGACTGATGTTGTTAGGGTTCATACTTGATTTCAGTTCTGGCCGCGATTGTTTTTAAAGTTCTGTTTCTAAGTTATAACGCAAGTGATGGTTGGCTCAGCTGGTTAATATGTTGATTATGGAGTGGCAGGTCACGGTTCGAGTCCTTCCCCCACCCCCACCCCCCGATATTGGTTAATTTTAGAGTTTATTTATTTTTATAGCATTTTTTTTGAATAATTAATATAATAATGATTAAATAAAATTATTTTATTTAAAACCGGCTAAAGAACTCGTGTCTTCTCGCACATTTTTGCCCGTGTATGTATGTATGTGTGTATATATATATATTACCATGAAAACTAATAGTTATGATTTAATATATACACCAAGTAAACTTTATGCAAATGTGTTTTTATAATTTAACAAACTAATGATATTTTTAAAAGATGTATTTTACTTATATAATATTTTTTATAGTAAAATATTATAATATATTTATGTTATACTTTTAAAAGGATTTTACGAACTAATAATATAAATTTACTTAATAAATATTATAATAATTATCGAGCTCCTATATCCGATCTAGTTCATTAACTTAGCGTATCTTCGTATTCTTTTTCCTTATTAGGCATTATCGTCAACGCGCGTGATCCACTTTCATCATTTTTATTGTTATCTATTCACTCTAGTTCGTCTATCGAGGTGAGTACCACATTCCCCTATTTTACTTGTTTTCCACGTTTTGGGGACATATACATAAATTATACTTCTCATATATACTTATACTCAAAACTGCAACTATTGTCTTATGTGTGAACAACTTATACCTTACTTGTTTACGTGCTTATTTTCTTTGTATGCTTCCGCATTCGGAGAGGTCCAACATAATCTCAATCTAGTATGATCATACGCCAGTCGTTAGCCTTTGTGCTTCTCGACATCTCAGTTATACTTGCTCATTTGGTTAATTTGTTATTCTCATATGACTTGATGCAAATTCTTATTTTTATATATATACTATATGTACATTTAAATTGGTGTGTTGCTCACTCAACCTTGTGTTGACAAAACTATTCTATTTTCAACGCATATGCAGGTTATCGTGTGACGTGATTATCAAGATTGTTTGAAGCAACTTAGGATGAATGTTAGAGAAGAAGATACAAGAATTAGATTTAAATGTTTATTTTACTTGTTTACTTATGAATTTGATGTACTTGACTATTAAATAAAATTTAATAAATACTGGCACTTTTAATATTGAATATAATAACCTTTGAAAACTTATGAGCAATCAGTTCGCGCCCCGGCATTTCCGCCGTAGGTTGGGGTGTGACAGATTGGTATTAAAGCCGAAGGTTTAAGATATGTCATTAGAAAGTGTCTTATGCACATGTTTAGGAGACGTATATGTGCCTATATGTTTGCCTTTATGTGTTCAATTCTAAATTGTTTACATCTTTCCTAGATAATATCCATTAATTATTGTATTGGTATGCACACACACACAAACTCCTAGGCTATGCCTCAACATTCAAAGAAAATTTTTCAAAATTAGATTGATTTTTATTTTCGGGAAATTCCTTAAGAATTCCCACCTGTTGTTTTCGCTCTTACACCTTAGGGCTAGGCTATATGGCATGTCCCTATCACAAATGAAAATGGGAGAGAAACTATGAGTTGGGCACTGGCAAAACGGTTCCAAGAACCAAAGGTAAGACGCTATTCCTAACCTGGGTGATAACCTGACCACAATACTTAACCCTATGGACCCGAGCGAAACCCACAAATGCCATATGGCTGACACCCTAAGCTGTGAACCGTGACCACATTAGTGGTTGCACCCCTATAATATTTTTAAAACGAATTCACGGTGGTTCGTGGCTAAACTCGGTTTTCCCGATTATTGTGTTGTTATTCAAATGGTTAGTTGGGTGAAAAATCCGTGGAACCCATGGACACTCCTACTATCCATTTCTTAACTTATATTCGTATTCTTGTTGCAGTAATTAAACGTGGTGATTCACAAGATACTCCGACTACCCATATTTATTTCGATAGTTTGTTATTTAGTTTGGTCGGTTAATACGCCGTGTAACGCACATTGGGCCGACAAAATTCATTGCATTGTTAATTCGTTAATTAGTTGGGACAATCAAATTGCCATGTAACGCTTATGGGCTGTCCAACTCAGTTGTTTTTCGTTAGTTCGTTGGGCCATTCAAATTGCCATGGAAAGCTCATGGGAGGCCAACATCCACAATTTATATTTCGTTAGTTTATTGTAAACTTAATAATCTAATTTTTAAACTGACTTAACTCCTCATGTAGTCATCACACATTAATCTTATTGACTACATTATTTAACAACTATTTAAACTATGTAACCCCCCCCCCCATCTTATAATCTTCCACATTTAATCCTTATGGAACAAATCCCCTTACTTCTTAAGGAAACATTATTATAAGTTATCCGCATAGTTAAACATTTTACTATTCTTATGATTTCCTCAATTTATCCTTCATCTTATAAATCCTTATTTTTGGTCCCTATAAAATGTATCATTCAAGAAACCAACGTTATCCTCGACATCAATCGTTTGATTCTCACAACCACCTTAATGGCTGCCTGTATCGCCAAAGAGATAGCTGTTGCGATCCCTAAAATAGTGACCCGAATTTAGGATATCAATGCAACCGATTCAACTTTTCCCACTAATTCCTCTGCTGGTGACTACAAACCATCTACCTTCACCCATCCTCACAACAAGAAACGTAAGAACCATGCTGCAACAAATCCTACCCACCCGCAAGTCTCCTCAAACAAGAAACCTTACTTGGGTCCTTTTCCGTCATGCTCCATTTGTAACCATCATCACTCCGTTAAATCCATATGTCGTTGTTGCATCCAATGTAACCGTTATGGTCATCTTGCTAACACCGGCCATGTCCCACCTACTGCACAAGTTGTCCCGCAACAACCTACCCCTCATGCTCAACCTGAAGTTCCTAATACCCGTGCTTTCTACCATTGTGGAAACCAAATCACCTCCATAATGCGTGCCCTCAACTTACCCAAGCTCATCAAGCCCAATCTACGACTACACCATGCTACTTGACCCATGCTTACCAGGCTCAAACCCATCAACCTCATGTCCCTCAAGCTCCTCCCATCAATAAAGGTCAACCTTACTTAACCCAACACTACCACACCTCACAACCACAAGCTCAAGTTTACCAAACATATTTCCACCAAACAAGTCTCTTGCAAACCTTTCAAGCTCCAGTTTTCTAAGCAATGCCGAATCAATCTACCTCAATTGCTCCTACTCCTGCAACTCCTCGTTGTGCCTCAAGTCACGCCAATTAAGCTACTCAACGATCATGAAGACCTTTTCTGTTCCCTTTATCTATCCTACCTTCTTTTGTCTTTTTCTTAATTACGTATTGTAACGGCTCTTTATGGCCTTGGATTATTTCCAAATTTGAAATATTTACCTTCTATCTAATAAATAAAGTTTTTTTTAATTACATAGATTTTTTATTGAAGCCTACTTCTATCCTATTTCTTTACCCTCCTTAACCTTAACTATTTATATGTTACCCCTTCTTCAACTTTAAATATTTATATCCTTAAGTTTAAAAGTCATCTTACAAATTTCTTTGTTTTATTAAAATTCACTGCAATTTTTTGAATTATTTTAAACTCCTTTAAATCTGTTTCCTCAAAGTCATGTTTTACTTAAACATTTTGTAACCCACACAATGGGACGAATTTTGTGGACCATCCGACGATCTAAGTAATTATGGATGCATACATAATTACCAAAGTCCTAGTATGGAAATCATGATCCAAATATTTGTGTGTCATAATATAGAATCGTAAGTAGTTGAGATAACGCTACAAATGTAAAGATGATAAGAACATGGTGGATATGCCGCTCGTACATACTATATATAAGTGCCCTTATCGGATTTTCATTTGGAGCGTTACTTCAATTATCTAAAGTTCTATATTATGTATTTTTATTTAACGATGTTGTTATGGTATTCTTTAATTTCGGGACGAAATTCCCTAAAGTTGGGGAGACTGTAACAACTCGGGTTTTCGAATTTATATAAATACCCGACTCGTTCGATGTTCGGGTTATTTTATTAAATATATTGTGTTTATCGAGTTTAAATTGTTTAATTAGTTATATATTATTATTAACTTATAATTTGATTATTTATAATTATATATTTCTTGTTTTGGCACTTTTAACTCGAAATATAAACTTTTATCCATCTTTGTGCCATCCTCAAACACCAGGAATTAAAAAGAAAAATTTTGGTCATAACCCATATTATAACTGGATATTCGTTAACCAAACCCGACCCATATTCACGCTTTCTTGAACCCGAATTCATATATATTTAACTTGGACAACAATTCTTTCTTAATTAATGAAATTGATCTTGTGTATTGTTTACTTTAATCAATTTCGGCCTAGCCGACACCCCTAATCATGTTAACAATATCAATATTTGATCTAATATTCCTTATTAACCTAGTCGAAAACCCTAATATCGGATTCTTATATAAACGATCGTGTAATATGCAATTGATGCATCCACTAGACCCTCAGCCGTCGCCAATATTTACCCCACAAATAATTTGATTAACCAGATCTATAGGCTGCTAGTTCATAGCCCTTATGCGTCGGCCATGTTTTTAATTATTTCACCTATTACAGATCGCTAACATGGTAATTATTATACAGGTTTGAGATCGCTTTAAGAAGCTTATCAAAAGGCCCAACATCACTTTGATTGATTTCAACGGATTGATCGGACTGATGTTGTTAGGGTTCATACTTGATTTCAGTTTTGGCCGCGATAGTTTTTAAAGTTCTGTTTCTAAGTTATAACGCAAGTGATGGTTGGCTCAGCTAGTTAATATGTTGATTATGGAGTGGCAGGTCACGGGTTCGAGTCCCTGCCCCCTGATTTTGGTTAATTTTAGAGTTTATTTAAAGCTATTTTTATGAATAATTAATATAATAATGATTAAATAAAATTATTTTATTTAAAACCGGCTAAAGAACTCGTGTGTTCTCGCACCTTTTTGCCCGTGTATGTATGTATGTATATATATATATGTATATTACCATGAAAACTAATAGTTATGATTTAATATATACATCAAGTAAACTTTATACAAATGTGTTTTTATAATCTAACAAACTAATGATATTTTTAAAAGATTTATTTTACTTATATAATATTTTTATAGTAAAATATTATAATATATTTATGATATACTTTTAAAGGGATTTTACGAACTAATAATATAAAATTTACTTAATAAATATTATAATAATTATCAATCTCCTATATCCAATCTAGTTCATTAACTCAGCGTATCTTCGTATTCTTTTTCATTATTAGGCCTTATCGTCAACGCGCGTGATCCGATTTCGTCATTTTGATTGTTATCTATTCACTCTTGTTCGTCTATCGAGGTGAGTACCACATTCCCCTATTTTACTTGTTTTCCATGTTTTGGGGACATATGCGTAAATTATACTTCTTATATATACTTATACTCAAAACTGCAACTATTGTCTTATGTGTGAACAACTTATACCTTACTTGTTTATGTGCTTATTTGCTTTGTATGCTTCCGCATTCGGAGAGATCCAACATAATCTCAGTATAGTATGATCATACGCCAGTCGTTAGCCTTTGTGCTTCTCGACATCTCAGTTATACTTGCTCATTTGGTTGATTTGTTATTCTCATATGACTTGTTGCAACTACTTATTTTTATATATATATACTATATGTACATTTAAATTGGTGTGTTGCTCACTCAACCTTGTGTTGACAAAACTATTCTATTTTCAACGCATATGCAGCTTATCGTGTGACGTGATTATCAAGATTGTTTGAAGCAACTTAGCATGCATGTTAGAGAAGAAGATACAAGAATTATATTTAAATGCTTATTTTACTTGTTTAATTATGAGTTTGACGTACTTGACTATTTAATAAAATTTAATAGATATTGACACTTTTATCATGACAGATAAACTTAGTTTGAAATTTTAATCGTCGGTCTCAAGTTTAGTAAAAATACATCGCTCGTTACCTATTGAAACCACTAAAATTCGAATGCGAACCAACTGAGAATAATATTCAATAAAAACCTGGCTCAAAAATACTCAAAGTGTAGGAAATATTTAAATAATAATATCTATATTTTAGACCAGATCAACTTATGAGTTTGATGTACTACTATTTAATAAAATTTAATAGATATTGACACTTTTAATATTGCATATAGTAACATTTGAAAAGCTGTGAGCAATCAGTTCGCGCCTTGGCATTTCCGCCGTAGGTTGGGGTGTGATAGATTGGTATCAAAGCCAAAGGTTTAAGATAGGTCGTTAGAAATTGCCTTAGACACATGTTTATGAGCCGTATATGTGCCTATCTGTTTGCCTTTATGTGTTAACTTTTAAATTGTTTACAAATTTCCTAGATAATTATCCATTAATTATTGTATTGGTATGCACGCACACACAAACTCCGAGGCTATGCCTCAACATTCAAAGATTTTTTTTCAAAATTAGATTGCTTTTTATTTTCGGGAAATTCCTTAAGAATTCTCACTTGTTGTTTTCGCTCGTACACCTTAGGGCTAGGCTATATGGCATGTCCCTATCACAAATGAAAATGGGAGAGAAACTGTGAGTTGGGCACTGGCAAAACGGTTCCAAGAACCAAAGGTAAGACTCTATTCCTTACCTGGGTGATAACCTGACCACAGTACTCAACCCTATGGACCCGAGCGAGACCCACAAATGCCATATGTTTGACACCCTAAGCTGTAAACCGTGACCACATTAGTGGTTGCACCCCTATAATATTTTTAAACCGAATTCACGGTGGTTCATGGCTAAACTCGGTTTTCCCGATTATTGTGTTCCGTTATTCAAATGGTCAGTTGGGTAAAAAATCCGTGGAACCCATGGGCACTCCTACTATCCATTTCTTAACTTGTTTTCGTATTTTTATTGGAGTAATTAAACGTGGTGATTCATAAGATACTCCGACTACCCATATTTATTTCGATATTCGTTATTTAGTTTGGTCGGTTAAAACGCCGTCTAACGCTCATTGGGCCGACAACCTTCATTGCACTGTTAATTCGTTAATTAGTTGGGACAATCAAATTGCCATGTAACCACTACGTGAAAAAAGGGCTTTAGCCACACATGTGCTGAAATCGGTTTGCCACACTTCAGATTAAATGTGTGGCTAAAGGTCACCAATCATAGTTTCAGCCACACAACTTTTATTTGTGTGACAAAAAAACACACCTGCTAGAACTTTTAGCCACACATGTTTGGTTCATGTGACAAAAACACACATGTTTTGAACCTTAGTCACACATGTTCGGAGCTTGCCACATATGTTTGGTCCTGTGACTAAAAAACATACCTGTACACAGGTGGTCGAAACCTTTAGCCACACTTTAACAAAAAAAATGTGACAGTTACTAGCCACACATAGAAAAGTGTGGCCAAATGTGATCTACGACCACAATAGGTTTCAATGATGTGGCTGAATGCTAATACATATTGTCACACTTACGGGTCAATGTGACCATATAACATTGTTTGTTAGCCACTTATATGCTTTTATGTGTGACTTAAAGCTAACGGTGACATTAAAACAAACACGTGACTATTAACATTTAATGGTCACATTTTAATTATTTCATATGTGGCTAAAAGCTATTATATATATGGTCACGCTTACGTGTTTATGTGACCATAAAGCATTATTTGATAGTCACTTATAATATTTGATGTGTGGCTAAAAGCTAATAGCCACAGCAAAACAACAAATGTAACTATTATAAGTTAATGGCCACACTTTATGCTTCATATGACCATCACCTCCTCCCATTTACAAACCTAATCCATAAACATCAATTGAAGCTCATTACTCTTCTTCATCACTTTGCTTCTTGCTCCAAACTTCATCAACCATCCTGCGACATGATCTAATAGGGGTTTTTAACATGATTAATTAGAACCCTAGGGATGTCATAAACATGTTAGGGTTTCAGTTTTGTTGAGAACAGTTGTCTGACAGATTCGTTCTTATTTATTGATTGGTATGTAACTCGATGTTAATCAATGATTATTGATCCATTCTTGATTTTAGCATATAGTATTATGAGTCTAGTTTCCGGAAAGTTAAATTTTGTAATTTTTGGATGAGTGTTGAATACCTTTTATGATTTTACATAAATATATGTCAAAGCTGATTCTAGGAGTTATATTTTGGTCCATTTTTCGGACACCATAACTCCCTAATGACAAACCCAAACGGGTTGGTTTCACTTCTGGAACTTAGTTTTATGAGTTTAAAGATAAACCAATTGGTCTTACATAATTTGGTTTAATGAGTTGATAGAACCATTAAATTAGTTTTTGTTGCGCAATCTGCTGAACTGTTAGTACCTATCTGTAATGGTTGAATTATTGTGAGTTTTCTATGCATGGGAAAAATATAATAAAAATTGTTTGAGAAACCTGATTCATATATCATACTGTGGTAAATTCTGTAGAATTTATCCTTAATCTTTTCTTTGTGAATAAAATCAGTTTGTACATGCCAGAATCTGTCTCGTGAACTGAATGATCATAAGTTAAGTTGTATGATGAATATTTGGTTGCTTTGCCATGATATGATGTATGGATAAATTTAAGGACTTTGGTACTGTTGACATTATTTATTATCACCAATGATTTGTCGGGTCAAGTTTGTGTTTGTGTGAGTTCATACGTGGGTCTTAGAGTCATGTGTTGTTGAACATATTCTCATAACTTAAAACACTTGTACTAGGTAAAAGTTAGCGAGTCAAATGCATTCATTTGGTTTTGAGAAAACTCTATTACACGCGAAACTAGGTTTTGGATTGAAAACACGAACATACTTGCATACTGGTTTTGAAAACACTAAACGTTTGCCTATACTTGTTTTCTGGATTGAAAACACAAAACGTTTTGAAGTATTGGTTATGTAACCTACTGAAACGGGCAAAAACAAGCTGAATTGCTATTTTTATTTCTGAATTGCTACAAAATTTGTCAAAATGCGTTGAAACGATCTGAAGTGCTGAAACGAGCTGTTAAGAGCTGAAACGGACTGAAAAATCGCTAAAATGAGCTGTTTAACATGCTGTTTGTTGTAAAAATTAGCTGTTAAGTGCTGAAACGAACTGAAAACTCGCTGAAATAAGCTGTTTAACATGTTGTTTGCTATAAAAACGAGCTGTTAAGTGCTGAAACGAACTGAAAACTCGCTGAAACGAGCTGTTTAACATGCCGTTTGCTATAAAAACGAGCTGTTAAGTGCTGAAACGAACTAAAAACTTCTTTAACGAGCCAAAATGAGTGTCTTTACTCGACGAGTTGGGTTTCGGTTTAGGCTCATTTCTCAGTTTTTTATGCTGAACGTTGACACGGGAGAAAACGTTTTAGTTTTTTTTTTTTTACTTTTTTCGTTTTTAACGACCCGAGACCCATTTAGACCCGTTCCGACCTTGACCCATTTTGAACCGGACACGTTATGACCCGAACCTTTTAACCCTGACCCGTTCCGACACGAACCATAACAACTCTTTTTTTAATTGACCCGCTTCGACCCTGACCCGTTTCGACCCTATCCCGTTCCGACCCATAACCCGTTTCGACCCAACCCAACTCATTTGTCACCCCTATATGCATAATGGGCCATTATATATTTCAAGGTCCAATATGGTCCATTAGGACATGTATGACTTGTTTTTGTCTATTATAGTCTAATATGACTCCCTATAACACGATATAACCCTTAAATATCTAATGTCACATATCACATGCCCTAATATGCCACTAAGAGATTTCAAGCCCTAATATGGCCCATTAGAGCGACTATGACATGAAAAAGGCTATAATGGGCCACTAACACCAAAAAGGCCCAATAAGACCTATTGATGAAAGTATCACATGTTATCGGCCATTAACATCTAACTATGACTAATGACATTCCTATACAACCTTCTTAGAGAACTATGATGTGATAAAGGCTATAATGGGCCACAAACACCAGTTAAGGTCCAATAAGGCCTATTGATGAAAGTATGACATATTATTGGGCGTTAACCTAACTATGACTCACTAAACTCATATTCAACCCTTTTAGAGCAACTATGATATGATAGAGACTACAATGGGTCACTAACAACAATCAAGGCCCAAGACGGCCCATTAATGCAAAGTATGACATGCTACTGGGCGTTAACACCAACTATGAGTCACTACACTCCTATACAACCTGTTAAATTAACTATGACATGATATAGATATATTGGGCCATTAACAACAATCAAGGCCCAATATGTTCCATTAATAAAAGTATAACATGTTATTGGGCGTTGACACATGACTATGGCTCACTACACTCATATACAACCTCCTTGTAGCGACTATGACATGATAGGTTATATAATGGGCCACTAATACCAATCAAGGTCCAATAAGGCCATTAACAACAATCAAGGTCCAATAACACCCATTGATGAAAGTATGACACATTATTGGGCGTAACCAAACTATGACTCACTAAACTCATATTCAACCCTTTTAGACCAACTATGATATGATATGCCTATGGCTCACTACACGCATATACAACCCTCTTGTAGCAGCGGGGACATGATAGATGCTATAATGACCACTAATACCAATCAAGGCCCATTGATGAATGTATAACATGTTGGGCCATTGACACAAATCAAGGCCAAATAAGGCCTATTGACGAAAGTATGGTATGTTTCAGGCGTTAACACCTGATGCAGCGGTGAAATGACAACGAAGATCGATTCACGTTGATTCTACGAATACCCGTGAAGAACTTCACAAAACCCCCCCAAAATCCTACCCAAAGGTCTAAGGGAAAATGAAGAGGAAAAAAACGATTATTATCAAAATCAATTCTGTCTTTATGAATTACATAACCAAACTATAAATAAGAGTTCTAATACGAAATGGGCCTATAACGGGCCATGGGCCAAACACAAACCCAAAAATAAAAACGTAAAAAGTGTTGAAAAAACAATAAAAGGCCCATAACTTTATTTAGGAGTCGTTTTTGGGCTTCAGGCAGGGGCCAAACCTTTGTAGGCATTTGCCACAATGTGCTCCTCGTCCCAAGCTTCGATTTGACTGGTAATGGGCCTGAAACGGAGCTTCGTGGGCCAAGTTATGTCCGTTTTCGTGGGCCACCCTTTGTTACGCGATCTTGGGTCTCCAGAAACATAATAGCCCGGTATTCAATACTTGGGCCCACATCAACACCTAACCATGACTAATGACACTCCTATACAACTCTTTTAAAGCAACTGTGACATGATAGATGCTATAATGAGACACTAACACCGATCAAGAACTAGTATGACCCACTAATGAAAGTATGGTTTATTGGGCGGTAACACTGATTACTACACTCTTATACAACTCTTTTAGAGAAACTATAAACATCACTTGTAATTATTTTATATGTTTTTATATTTAAAATACAATTTCTTATATTATTTAAGGTTTAATTAGTTGTTACATATATATATATATATATTTACACTAACAACTCTTTATTTTAATTATTAAAAATAAAAAAATATAATTCTATTTAGTTCATATTAATTTCACGTCCCTCAAAATTTCAAATTAAATTCACCCCCCTCTTTTCTTCAAAAAATTTTAAATTACCCTCCCATTCTTAAATCTAATTTGACCACATATTTAACCTACATTTTTTTCTTTCTCTTCATTCATTATTATTATTATTATTATTATTATTATTAATATTATTATTATTATTATTCATCTCTTTACACCCACCATAATCCTCAATCATTAATTCTCTAACTCACTCAATTCTTAACCAAATCCTTTGATTCCGGACTCTAATCTAATTATTTTTGCGAGAGGAATTCACGTGTGGTGTCGGTTTCCATCAATTATATCTTGATTTTTGCCGGATTCGTGTTGAGTGTGAAGAACCCTAAGAACCAAGTTTGGGGATTTTCAATTTTAAGTGTTATTTCTTGTATTGAAGCTTAGTACATCTTCTTTCATCGCTAAAAAGGTATGTATTTCACTTGTTTGATGACAACTGTTTTCTGACAGATTCTTTTTCATTTATTTATTGGTATGTAACTTGATTTTAAACGATGATTACTGAACGATTTTTGATTCTAGGATATAGAACTTTGAGTCTAGTTTCCAGAAATGTAAAGTTTGTAATTTTTGGACGCGTTTTGAATAGTTTTTATGATTTTACAAAAACACTGGTCAAAGCTGATTCGGGGAGTTATATTTTGGCCTGTCTTTCCGACACCATAACTCCCTAATGACAAAACCAAACGGGTTGTTTTTAGTTCTGAAAGTTAGTATTATGAGTTTTGAAGACAACCCAGTTGGTCTTGCACAATTTAGATTAATGAGTTGATAGAACCATTAAACAAGTGTTTGTTGTGCAATCTGCTGAGCTGTTGGTACATATATGTAATGGTTGAATTATTGTGAGTTTTGTATGTATGAGAAAAATATAATAAATAATTTTTGAGAAATCTAATTCATATATATTCTACTACGGTAAATTTTGTAGAATTTATACTTAATCTTTTCTTAGTGAATAAAATCAATTTGTACATACTATAATCTGTCTCGTGAACTAAGTGATCATAAGTTAAGTTGTATGATGAATGTTTGGTTGATTTGCCATGATACGATGTGTGAATACATGTTAAGACTTTGTAGTATAGTTTACATTTATTATTATCACCAACGAGTTGTCGATTCAAGTTTTTGTTTGTGTATACATTATGTCTAATGTGATTGTGCGTGATAGTCATCGTGCTTTGAGGTTTCGCCTCACATTAACCCTTTACTAGTTATGATGCTAATATTTTAACAATTTTAGGTTCAAAAAGTTAGAGCCGAAATGGAAAAATATGAAAGGAAGTCAAGAAATGAGTTGGAAGAACGAGTGCAAAGAATGGAATAAATGGAAAAAGAACTTAAGGAAAATGAAGAAAGGAGACAAAAACAATTTGATGAGTTTATGAGAAAGTTTGAGGTCGGTTGTAATTAGTAGTAATTTCAAATATTTTGAATTTATAACTTATTACTGAAGGTTTGTTAATGTAAACTTGTTTTGAATTTATGTTATTGGGTTTGTTAAACTTATGGAAAAATCACTATGTGTGACCAAAAGTATGATAATAGCCACACTTTATATTACAAAAGCATTATGTGTGACAAACGGTAAGACAATGGCCACACCACAAACTACAAAAGAGTGTTTGATTGGCAAGTTCACATTTATAGTCCATTGACAATAACCTCCAGTGTCTATATGATATGATTGGCCACACAATACATCACTATGTGTGACGAAAAGTTTGACAAGTATTATGTGTGACAAATGGTAAGACAATGGCCACACCACAAACTATAAAAGAGTGTTTGACTGGCAAGTTCACATTTTTAGCCACATTGACAATAACCTCCAGTGTCTATATGATATGATTAGCAACACAATACATCACTATGTGTGACGAAAAGTTTGACAATAGCCACACTTTAAATTACGAAAAGCATTATGTGTGACAAACGATAAGATAATAGCCACACTATAATCTACAAAGGAGTGTTTAAGTGGCAAGTAAACAATTTTAGCCACTTTTAATGTAATATCCAGTGTCTATATAATATGATTAGTCACACTATTATTAAATTTAAGTGGCCATTGCTTTGCTATATCCACACGGTATAGGTCACAATGCACGCTTAACACAACCCTATTGGCCACATTATTATAAAATTCATGTGGATGAAACATTAATTCATGTGGCTCTATACGTGCAATGGTGACTCATAGTAAATAGTCATGTGGCCATTTTCTACCGTTTAACCACACTTATTGGAGAGGCTTCTTGATGGCCAGCAACTAATGCCTGTACCCTTTAGCCACACTTATAACCACAAAAGGCCACTAAAAATTGTGTGTGGCCATATCATACCCACGGTGTCGCGACCTTTGGTCACATATGACCTGAACCAAATGTGTGTGGCTAAAGGCTTACGCCCACACTTTTTTCGTGTGACCAAAGGTCAATTTCATGTAGTGAAAGCTC
The DNA here is from genome assembly GCF_021521415.1 of Bidens hawaiensis. Lineage (NCBI taxonomy): Eukaryota > Viridiplantae > Streptophyta > Magnoliopsida > Asterales > Asteraceae > Bidens > Bidens hawaiensis. The sequence continues at coordinate 60,450 of NW_027498844.1, read as the reverse complement.
ATGGGCTGTCCAACTCAGTTGTTTTTCGTTAGTTCGTTGGGCCATTAAAATTTCCACGGAAAGCTCATGGGAGGCCAACATCCACAATTTATATTTCGTTAGTTTATTGTAAACTTAATAATCTAAATTTTAAACTGACTTAACTCCTCATGTAGTCATCACACATTAATCTTGTTGACTACATTATTTTACAACTATTTACGCTATGTACCCCCCTCCCCTTCATCTTATAATCATCCACATTTAATCCTTATGGAACAAATCCCCTTACTTCTTAGGGCAACATTATTATAAGTTATCCGCATAGTTAAACATTTTACTATTCTTATGATTTCCTCAATTTATCCATCATCTTATAAATCCTCATTTTTGGTCCATATAAAATGTCTCATTCAAGAAACCAATGTTATCCTCGACATCAATCGTTTGATTCTCACAACCACTGTATGACTGCCTGTATCGCCAAAGAGATAGCTGTTGTGATCCCTAGGATAGTGACCCGAATTCAGGATATCAATGCAACCGATTCAACTTTTCCCACTAATTCCTCTGCTGGTGACTACGAACCATCTACATTCACCCATCCCACAACAAGAAATGTAAGAACCCTGCTGCAACAAATCCTACCCACCCGCAAGTCTCCTCAAACAAGAAACCTTACCTCGGTCCTTTCCGTCATGCTCCATTTGTAACCATCATCACTCCATTAAATCCATATGTCGTTGTTTCATCCAATGTAACCGTTATGGCCATCTTGGGAACACCTGCCATGTCCCACATACTGCACAAGCTGTCTCGCAACAACCTACCCCTCATGCTCAACCTGAAGTTCCTAATACTTATGCTTGCTACCATTTTGGAAACCCAAATCACCTCCGTAATGAGTGCCCTCAACTTACCCAAGCTCATCAAGCCCAATCTACGACTACACCATGCTACTTGACCCATGCGTACCAGGCTCAAACCTATCAACCTTGTAATACCCCGGCTAAAGCAGAATACGCCAGAGTGTGACGTACAGATTGCTCAAAACACATGTGACACTATTAAGAGACATTATTTATTTAAAATGAACAAACACAAGGGAAAAGGAACAAAACAAACATCTTCTTGTTTATTATCTAGATAGCCTAACTTCTAGGATCCTCGTCATTTCATCCTCTAGTGAAAGTTCCTATAGCATATATATAAAATAAAGTCAACTAATTGAATAGTTGGTGAGTTCACACAGTTTAAATAATATATAAAATGTAAAATCCCGAAATCTCTAAGGATAATATTTAATATATTATTTAATTATTATTATTATGATGGAAAAGTTTACTTGAGTTAGTAGAGAAGTAATAAAATAATAATAAGTAGGCTAATTAGATGTAATTAATTATGGACCAAAAATGAAAGATGGGTCTTGATGGGTGGTCCATGGGACAACCCTTAAGTGATATAAGATCGTTAATAACCATGCATACAATTGGTTTATTTTGTGGAATTAGTTGACTCTGGTTACTCATATAATTGCAGGTAGGAGAAGATAGAGGATGTAATTACGAGAACGTGGGCGAAAACGGTGAAGAAAATGGAGTTGAAACGAGAAAATTATGAAGAAAACAAGGAGGCAAGAATGGAAGCCACCGTAGCTTAGGGTGGCCACCGTAAGCTACGGTGGGATCTGAAGAAAAACCCACCGTATGGCAGCTTAAAACCACCGTAGGGCATTTACAAGCCACCGTAAGCTACGGTGGCCACCGTAGCTTACGGTGGGCGCGTCGCAGAACTTCGTAACTGCCATATTTACTTGTATTTTGGACGGCTTTTGACATCTTTATCACATCTTTTCATCTAGAGACGACCTAAGGGCGATTTTGAGAGATTATTGATCAATTGTGATTGTGGTAACTATTAAACACTTGTTTTTCATTTGTATGACTATTATAATCGAAGGGATGACGAACCGGATCATGCTTGGCTAAATTCCTTTTTGTTTTCTCTCGGATTGTAAGGTTTATCATGTTTGTTTGGTTAAATGTTTATACAATTTCTGAGATAATATTTGATCTTATTGATTTCATTATTAAGGTGTTTATGTATTGGTTGATAGATTGTTAGTTTATCTATTTTGTGTTCTAAACCGTCAATTCTTGGTTTTGTATGTAATCGAGATTAATCGGGAGAGATTTAGGGTTGGATAAACTACTTGGTTTTTGAGTGATCACCTTGCATTGTATAATCCAAGTACTTGATCTTCAATTATCGCAATCGTTTACATAAACACGAACTTTGTCTATTGTTCATCTCAGTTAAATATTAACTGTAACAATCATGGAAACCTGAAACCGAGGGAAGACATATTTTCTCATATTGATTAAAACTCGTTTAATTGCTTTAGTTCTTTTTGTTATTCAAATCAAACAACAAAATACTTGAGTTTATTTTCAGCATATAGTTTAATATAGATTAATTACAAAGCTACTTAGTAACATATTTTCCACAAACTGCCTGTGTTCGATACCCGCTTACCTCTATCTAACTAGTTGTATTCAGTTTATTTTTGAGTGAGTCTTCGACCTCACATCAAATTTTGGCGCCGTTGCCGGGGAGTAGTGCGCAACGTGTGTTAGCTAAAATAGTTTTTTGTTTGTTATTTTCGGGTTTACGCTGGTTGTGTTAGTATGCAGGTACCTACAGGTGTATGCATACTATAAGCTCTAACAGGTCATCACCGCTAGTTATTGATCCCGATATTGACAGAACACTTCGAAGAAACCGAGTTTTACTTCGAGAGAACAAGCTTCTTGGTTCTCCAACTGCATCAAACAACATGGATTCACCAGTTCCCACTTCAGGTCAAACAATTCCATTTGGGAGTTATTTAATGCGTTTCATGAAGGTTGAGTGCGGAAGATGAACAAAATTTAATGTCGATTACAAATGGTTCATTTGGTATCAACTATGAACAAGATGATTGGGAATATTTGGAACAAGTGGTGGTCACTTCAAGAGAAAAGCCCAAACCAGACAGCAAGACCGGCGATTGGTAGACCGCAAGTGCAAGCCCTGGAAGAAGGAAATGTACAAACCACTAATCAGGTAATTAATGTTCGTAAAAATTGTAATGAGTTAGGTCATGCTTCGGGGGGGGGGGGGGGGGTACGGTAGGTCAAGCACCGGTGGAGGAGGTGAATGCACTTCAAGGGGGAGGTGGTAGGAATTACAACATGAACTTGTAGGTTCCCAGCCGGATCTACACGGAATATCTCGTTCTACGTAGGTGCGGAATCCCTACGTAAGACGTTACGAGCGTAGAAGACGATACACGTTAACACGATCAAACACACGTTACAATAAACAAGGACACATTGTATTGCAACTGGAAACACGTGATATCAATCACTGATTACACACACACGTAAACTCGTTACAACTCGATAACTGATCTCCAATAAATTCCTAACTCAGCCGTAACCTAGCTGATTATATAGGCGACAACTTCGCCTAGCATGTTCAGGTGAAGTTGTCCCTAACTTCGCTTGTTCCACAAGTTCGCCTATATCAAGCGAACTTGTGAGAACTTCGCTTACATACAAAACACAAATCCAACTAACTCGATTACAGACACTATATACTGAACTACTGACATCATGCACCAACAGACTCCCCCTTGGCAGTAGCTTCATATCTTTATCTTCAAACACGTGTCTTGTAATCTTGAACAATCTTGGATCTTTCGTCTTCAAGCATGAACTCCTTCTCGTACACATACCGAAACAACTCTTTGATATTTCTTCGCTTCGTCTTTCCAAGCAGGAATATAAAATATCTTCTTCTCATTCAGCACCTGCAGATCAGCTTGAGACAAGTTCACTAGATGCATTGGATCATATACTCTCAGCAGCTCTTGTTCATCTTCATCCTCCATTACTGCCTCTGCTGTTTCACAATCTACATACCACCACTTCAGATCTTTGAGCACATCCTTGGGCATTTGTTTCATCGGCACTTCTTTCAAACACCGGATTGGCTTATACTTCATGATCATCCAAGGCTTGCCATCTGCTCTCAATCCTCTATCTTTGTCTTCAATAAGTTTTCCCTTTTGTGGTTTCAACAGCTCGAACTTCTTTTCTTTTATACTTTCCTTCCAAACAATCTTCCCAATGACTCTAGCCATGTTATCATCACTCCTTTTAATCACAAAGAGCCTCAACTGCTCATCATATATCCAGCATATAATCCCCTTTCTCGATTCAGCATAACCTCTAATGTTGTAACTCTTCTTAAACATAGTAGGGACCGCCGGTTTATTCGTTTTTACGAACCACTGAGCATAGCCTTCTTTCCATCTTGGCTGCTCTTCCCATTCCGTCTCATCACTTCCAATCTCTTTACTCATATCTGCCTTATCAACATCCGGAATTTCATGCTCAATATTCTCTTCTACAATCTCTCCCTCTTCAATCTCATTATCAATAACTATCTCTGCACCAATCTTCTCTATCTCTTCAATCGGTAATACATCATCATCACCTACAAACTCATCATCCATCTCCTCAACATCCACGACCACCACCTCATCACCTGTACCGCCCGCTGCACTTGTTGACTCCCCCTGAGATGTGGAAGTCCCAAGAGCTTGTTCAGTTCTTGGCAACTCTCCACCTGCACCTTTCGATGCATTGGGATCATCGTCTCGATCATTTCGCTTCCTAGTCCTCAGCTCATCGCCCTTACAGCTCGTCTCCCCCTGAGATGCCAAGAACTCCTTCAAAGCATCAATGATTTTGCCATGTTCTATCAGCAGGGACGACTGTATCTAATTCTCTGCAACGAGGCGCTGAATAGCATGGGTCTGGATAAGATTTACCCTTGATTGTTCTGCCACGACCCTTTCAAGCGCTGCTATTCGTTCAGTGTCGGATAAGGTTGCATCGAAATCAAACCTCAGATGTGATATATCTTGAGTGTACTGAGGAGGGATTTCCAATGTAACTGGGACCTCAGAAGTAGGCGTAAACGTAACCGCAGGTGGTATCGTAACTGACAACCCTGCAGTCGCAACAACTGTCGACTCAATAAATCTTGCGACGACCTCCGATGGAGTAAGAGTTGGAGGTGGCAAAGATACAATCTCGGGAGTCGATAGCTGAAATGTAGTGGTTGGGAGGCCGAATGCAGATGAGGTAGCCACCACGGGTACATCTGTGGTGCTTGGCCTTGTAACTTGCAACAATGAAGGAACCATGGTCATACTGGACAGTGCGGGTGGAGTGAAACGAACCACCCTTGAGCTCTCACCAGCTCCTGAACCTGCACCTGTCCTTTCCCTTCTTGATCTGCGAACCAACTGATGTACTTCTTCCTCATAATCTGACTCGCTGTCATCATCGGTTCTCTTCCTTTTCCCATGAATTCGTTCTTGAGTTACCAAAATTCGTCTCGCTTCAGCCACATCATCATCAGAATCAGAATCAGCCACCGTTGTAGCTGCCCTAGTCACATTCACACTCGAAACCCTTTCAAGTGAGACTTGCACATTTTCCTCTAGATCAACCCTCTCCATATCAAAGAATCCTTGACCGCCAAACGCAACATCAAGGTCCACATTCTCCTCCGGTGACACAACAAGAGCAGCAGGTATAGCTTGAGGTGCTCCAGCCTGTTGTGGTTGAGGATCCCGAAACTCGTCCCCACGAGCTGGAACATACTCTGGGTTGACCAAGTACCCAAATAGTGGAGTATGTCGAGGACGGGCTCAGGTTTGCTCCTCGCACTGGAAGATCTGCACTAGGCGAAGATCCTTTTACTTACACTTTCCACGTATCGAATCAGGCGACGCTGAGGTAACGTGGGAGCAACATGATTCAAGATCATTTGGAGGAATCTTGGATACATGAGAAATCTCTCACGCGCCACCGCTCTTCTCTGACGATCTATCTCGTAGAAAACCAGCTGACTGAAGCTGTAAGGCTTATTGTAAGTCATAGCAGTCATCGCCGACTACATGGTTGCGCCCATCCCATCAGTACCAGCCTTTCTCCCTTACATGCACACTATCATCACATGCATGAGAAAGCACCACTTGTCGAGCAAGAACCCCTTGCGTCTCTGAGTGTCCCCCAAGGGACCAGAGTATCCCATTCTCAGAAACGCTCCATCTCGGAATGGAGCCACAAAATCTGTCGGATCGTCTCTTGTTTCATCTCCGAACAGCAAAGCCGCCCGGATCTGTTCAGATGAGAACTGAACAATCTGATTGTTGACCGTTGCTCGCATAACCGGGGGCTCGACTCGACAGTCATATTCCACTGTCTGCCAAAAATCCTCAATGTTTGGCAAGGATATCGGCAGTGTTGTGGTAATCGCGTGGAATATACGCGAGCGGAGTAAGAATGTGATGATCTCGCGGAAATCATCAACACCGCTCGCATCCGGGTCTAATGTTATGTACATGTTATGACCCGGGAAAAACTGTCGCTGGTTATCACATCCATCATCACCACCTGCGCCGCCTGCTCCAGCTACAGCAGCCATATCTGCATCAAACAGACTAAGTTAGATAAACGTCAAGGCAAATCACAAGTTCGCCTCATACCATGAGCGAAGTTATGATTTATTCTGAATAGGCGAAGTTAGAGGTGGGGCGAAGTTGGAAACAACTTCGCCTCAACTTGAACTTAGCCGGATAACAGTTAAGTAAAAGGTCCAGGCGAAGTTAATGATAACTTCGCCTAACCACATCATCGCGTCATAAACTGTTACATAATTAATTGTCAGGCGAAGTTAAACCTCAGGCGAAGTTACAGATAACTTCGCTTAAACTGTAACTTCGCCGAATATGAAACGGCAACAGTTTAATCTGTTCAATCGACGTGTAGTTGGTGAATTTGGAGATTACGGATCTCGTAGAACATGTTTTTAAGACGATCTAGACGTCCAAGTTGATTACGACCACGTAATAACAAGTTTGAAAATCGGGTGTTAAGGTTTCGAATAAACAGGGTCGCGTATCGGGTCGAAACGACCTTTGATTAACCTTAATGAACGTGATTATACGAAACTACAACCCGACACACCTTTAATCACGGATTAGAACTGGAAAAATGAACACAGATGAATCGAGATATAAGTTCGCTTAGGGTTTCAGAAGATAAGTTCGCCGGTTTATGAAAATAATGAACAGTTTGACCTTAAAACTTCTTTATATAGGGTCAGAGTTATACAGACGAAGTTATGGATAACTTCGCCTATTGCAGGCGAAGTTATGCACAACTTCGCCGATATTAGAATTTTACAAAACAAACCCCATAATTTGAACAATTTGAAATTAAGTTTTAAAACAACCTTTAAAGCGTTAAATGATACGATCAAGACCAAGTAACCAGGTATAAAATCATACAACTACATAAGTAAAAAAGAATTTTAACAATAAAGTACACGGGATCAAATTTCAGTCTCAACAGGGACCACTATGTTTTAGAAAAGATCCGAACAGGAATCATACTAATTAAGTGACTGTCACACAGATCCGTGTTCAGCTGTATTATGACATAAAGAAACAGGCTGTAAGCAGATAAATAACTTAAAATGGTTTTCATCGCTTCTGTGATACGGGTTAGGTTCAATTAAGCTCAAAACTTAAGTGGGCAACAACTCAGAGATTATGATGCCTCCTATCTATTCTCAAAGCGTATTTGGCTTTCCCCAAGTCACCCCGAGTTGACCTCGACCCGTAGTGTCTGATTAAATAGTAAGTACTCTTCGATCTTTAGAATCTTCATCTCGTTCTCTTTCTTACATCTTGATTGAGAAGTATGAACATTATGAACTCTAGAATGTCTCAATAACACACCTTTTTTTTTTTAAGTATTTACACAACTTCAGAGTAGTAAACAACTGCAAGTCCCGAATCTGGATCACTGCAGTTTCTTGACACGCTATCTTCACGGGAATCAGAACACTCACGGGCTCGTGTATGACTGGGTAATCGCTTTTCTGCCTATCATTCGGAAAGATATATATGGAGACATACACAACTCTTAAGGAGTTTTCACGTAAAATCGAGTAGATTTAGTTAGTATCACTTCTACTTTTACGCACCATAAGAAGCTACCATGACATACAATGACTGTTCTAAAGTCTTTTAGGCCTAATAACTTCACTAGTTAAGCACACAGAATCAGTATATCTATCACTTTCCAAGGTTGGATCAATTTTCTGTTAAACATAGTAAAGGAACTTCTTACGAAGTAGTAGACTTGAAAAATAATTTCATCTCCCAAAAAAAATTTTAAGTTCTATCGCCCCGATCAAATAGAAGTTTTCAGGTAAACGGCTATCCTAAAGATCCAATGGATCAGCTGGACCGACCACATACAAGTATGTGTCCTTCTAACTAAGTATGATCGACTAATTTTCAGCGAAAGAATAAAAACACATCATAAACCGCCCCGGTCACTTTCAGTCATCTGGTTAATGGCTATCCTCATAGTCTACAAGTAGAAATGAGGACCAAACATATCCGAAGATATGTCCTTCAAACTGAGGCAACCGACATAATTCTAAGCGATAGTGATGTTTTTTTTTTTTTTAAACAAAAACACAAAACACGGTTACTTGGGATTGATCATCCCATTTAGCTCAACAAGGTTTTGAAAACGATTTTTGTCAAACGCTTTAGTAAACAAGTCAGCGAAATTATCTAATGTATCAACCTTTTCGAGCACAATCAGTTTCTTCTCAGCACAATCCCGTATAAAATGATGACGGATGTCAATATGTTTAGTTTTGCTATGCTTTACGGGATTGTTAGTTACTGAGATAGCAGCAGTGTTATCAATGCAAATAGGAGTATGAGTGAAATTCAGACCATAATTGCGCAATTGCTGTAGTATACAAAGAACCTGGGAGCAGCAGTTCGATGCTGCCATGTATTCTGCTTCACAGGTTGAAATGACGACTGAGGTCTGCTTCTTGCATTGCCATGACACTAATCTGCCTCCAAGAAACTGACATTCACCTGTTGTTGACTTTCGATTCTGATTGCATCTGACAGAAGACAAGATTCTTCTGTTGCCATCTCAGTCGACCTCATATCCATAACATACGTATTCTTTTCCCTTGGAGCCTTCATTACAATCCAATCCTCTGGTATCTTGAAACCAGGATACAGTACGATCGCTTCATTCTTGGTAAAGTGCACGGTGTAATCTTTGTCACAGATCTGCGATACACTCAGCAGATTATGCTTCAGTTCTTCAATGAAATTCACTTTCTCTAAAGTCATTTTTCCATTAGTCACCGTCCCAATTCCAGTAATCCTTCCACCGCTCTCTCCAGCAAAACTCACTCTTCCTCCTTGAACAGGTTTCCATTCGTGTAACAAACTCTTGTTACCCGTCATGTGCCGGGAACAGCCGCTATCCACAACCCATAGATTGTTTGCAGCCCTGTTCAACTGTTCCTGCACGATTAAAGCAGAGGATTAAAATCTGGGGACCCAAGACCGATACATCCCGTACTTTGGCTGTCCAAAGTTAGTATCAGAATAATTTCTGTAAGTCCTAAAAGGATACCTTCTTGTAGATTGACTATGAGGCCATCCAAACCTTCGTGAATTAAATGTATTATTACTTATGGTTTGGTTGTTAGCAGTGAAAAACTGAGATCGTTTTCTTTGAAAACCTGGATTAGTCCAATTTCTGAACTTTGATGAGTTTTCATTTTTACCATTATTGTACTTGCTATTAGTTCTGTTCTCAGTTTTTGAAGGCCTCATACCTCTGAATCTCTGCTTCAGAGGGCAATCAGCAATTAGGTGTCCTAATTGATTACATCTGAAACAACTCCTGTGTTCAACTTTCGTATCAACAGTTGTTTTAGATGTTGAGGCTGCATTACTGCCCGTTTGTCGAACATATGGTGGGACATACGGGTTTAGTGGAGAATTCTTTTCATTTGATATATGTTCCTCTCCACGTTTTGGTAATACTGCCTCTTCTTTTGTCTCACTCGACTCGGATGACTTGTCCGAGTTTGATGAGACAGGACTAGGAACAGAAATCTTAACACTCGAAACAGGCTTACTTGTTTCGCCTTTACTAACTTCTGGTTCTTTAATAGTAACCTTAACCGGAACTGTCTGACCAAAATCAAAATCAACAGATTTCTGATTACTAGGATCATAAGTATAGTTATGATTGTAAGGTGGTGGAACTTCATGATATCCAATTCCTCCCCTTTTAACTGGGGAACCTTGATCACTAACGAGGTGATCAAGTATAGCGGAGGAATTTCTAAATTGCTCAAGTTTTCTGTTTAGTTCCACCACTTTCACCTGGTGATCAGCTATCTGTTTATCCCTTTCAGCTATTAGTTTGGTTTTCTCTTCTAACACTTCATAGCTAAGATCAATTACTTGAATTTTTTCAGCTAGATTTGCTTTAAGACTTCTAATATCTTTCTCACTAGCTTTTATTTTTACCTTATAACTGTTTTCTCTAGCTTTAGTGAAATGATGATCTTCTTTTAATGTTTTAAATTGAGCATCCAAACTAACAAACTGATCAGTTATAGTTGTCAATTGTTCAGACATATTTTCACATTTCGTACAAGGGAGTTTGGTACTTACCTCGGTGAGCTGGTCTGTCACTTCTGCCATGTAAGCTTCATTTTCTCCAGTTACTTTCTCACTTCCTGCAGTTTCGATGTTCGCTAAATTGGCCTGTTCGAACATTTCCTCAACATGCAGATTCCAGTTGTATTCTTCATTCTGTCTGGATATCATGTCTCTATTCTCATTACCACCACTCTGTTGTGTAGACCTGTTCTGACTGCGTTCAACTCGTTCATTTGTACACTCCTTAGCAAAGTGTCCATTTTGTTGACAGTTATAACATCGCACCTTTGACTTGTCAAAACCTGGTCTTTCACCAACAAACTTTCTACCTGTCTTCTTCATAAACCTCTTAACTTTTCTCACAATCATCGCCATCTGCCACTGCAGATCCATCTCTTCCAGATCATCAGCATCGATCTGATCATAGTCTTCGTCCAAAGTTGCAGGATCAACAATCTTACCCTTAATGTAATTTTCATATGAAGCAATGAAAGATGCATAGAGAGCAAACTGCTATTCAGCAGATTTAACACTCATGGGCATCTTTGAGCAGTTGTTGTTCGAAACACTTGGGGAAAAACTACTCTTGGTTGCTTGAGGTTTAGAAGCATTTGATCCACCAGCTACAAAACACACATCACCATTCATGTTGAGAGATACATGACCTTCATGTGTTGAGTTAGCGCCCGAGTCTCCCTTTGAGTAGTAAGCAGATGATTCAGACTTCGAAATTGAACTTGAGTTAACTTTTGCACCATACATTCCTGGATCCTGAACCTGATCAGTTGGTGTCTCTTTACGAACCATGTTAAGTTCAAAAGTTCTTAGTTTGTTGACTGCTGTTTCCAAGTCATAGTCGGCAAACTCTTTGTCTTCTCTCATCAAGACAGTGTACATCTCCCATTTCGGTGGGAGAGCATCAAGAAGCTTTTCCACGATCTCATCTTCTTTGTAAGCAATGGAATAATTGCTTAGTTCTGTCATCAGATGATAATATCTAGTGATGATATCATCAAGTGATTTATTCTTCAAGTACTTGAACACCGAGAATTGGGTTTTAAGTAGTTTAATCTTTGATGCACGAATCCCCACATTACCATCAAATCGGCTTTCAAGCGCTTCCCAAAGTTCTCTAGCACTTTTATACTTCCTGAAGGTGTGAAGAATCTCTTGTGGAAGAGCCATTGTTATCGCTACATGAGCTTTGCTTTCAGCCTCATACATTTTCTTTTCTTCTACTTCCATCTTATTGTATTTCTTTATCTGTTCACGACCCTCATACAAGGCAGTTGGTGGAATGTAACCATCTTGAATGCACACCCACATCTTAGCATCTTTGTATTTAACATACTGTTCAAACTGATCCTTCCAAGCCACGAAATCTGTAACCTTAAGCATCTTCGGTGCCTTAGTAGCTGAACCCGCTTCCACTTCCATCTTCACCAGTTCCGTAATATTTAATGAAGTCATCTTTCACGAAACACAAAGAAACTCGAAAAATAAAAATTTTATTCTTAACAGTACTGTAGGAGAAGTTGTGGATAACTTCGCTTAAGTCTTAACTTCGCTGATTCTTAACTTCGCTCCCCTTTTTAAATTCGCCTGATTCGGCTAAGTTGTAGATAACTTCGCTTGAGATAAGCGAACTTGTGAAGTAGGCGAAGTTCTGGATAACTTCGCTTGAGATAAGCGAACTTGAGAGGTAGGCGAAGTTGTGGATAACTTCGCTTAACCTTATATCTTCGCCTAAACCCTACAAACAGTGACGGCAACTTCGCCTGATGAACACGATGATTTTGCAGGTTTGATTTCTGGATTTTGCGAGGTATGCGAAGGTGTTATGGGTTGTTTATGATGGTGGGAGGTGAGTAGGACACAAAAACTCGGTAAACTCGTCCCGCGAATAGTCAAACGGAACGATTTCTACACCCGCGTGATAATCCTGAACCACACAATCACGAGCAAATGCTCTGATACCAATTGTAGGTTCCCAGCCGGATCTACACAGAATATCTCGTTCTACGTAGGTTCGGAATCCCTACGTAAGACGTTACGAGCGTAGAAGACGATACACGTTAACACGATCAAACACACGTTACAATAAACAAGGACACGTTGTATTGCAACTGGAAACACGTGATATCAATCACTGATTACACACACACGTAAACTCGTTACAACTCGATAACTGATCTCCAATAAATTCCTAACTCAGCCGTAACCTAGCTGATTATATAGGCGACAACTTCGCCTAGCATGTTCAGGCGAAGTTGTCCCTAACTTCGCTTGTTCCACAAGTTCGCCTATATCAAGCGAACTTGTGAGAACTTCGCTTACATACAAAACACAAATCCAACTAACTCGATTACAGACACTATATACTGAACTACTGACATCATGCACCAACAGAACTCCAACACCTACCACCCCGGGTTAATATATCACCCAAATTTTCGATATGGAAACCCGACCACTCAATCTAACCCAAATTTTCAAGGAAATCAAGGCAATTATGTTCCTCTCCAACAACATAATAACCAAGGTAATTTTCATGGCAGGAATAATCAAGGGTTCCAAGGTCAATGAGGTGGTGGTCAAAGTGGTTCAATGGGTCAAAGTTCGTCAAATGGGAATGAAGTTATGGACATGTTAAAGATGATGCAACAAGACATGCAAAGGAGAAATAAACTTGATGAAGTGCGCAAGCAAAAGGATGAAGTCCGTGACAAAGCCATCCAATCGTTGACCACTCAGATGGGTCAACTTGCAACCGATGTGGCGAATTTGAAGAAAAACAGCTCGAGTTTAAAGAAGGGGAACAACGTGCATATCAATGCGGTAAGTCTTTTACCTAATTTTGAAATTTCTAGTGTTCAAGTTGACCCAACACCACAGTTTGTTGAGGGGGTGATGGAAGATATTAGTGATGAGATTGAAAATGTGGTTAATTATGAAACAATTTTTCAATATAACTCTGAATTACAACCGAATGAAACATCTTTTTGTGAAAATTGTTCTTGTGATAAATGTTTAAATGACAAATTAACCAAAATAAGGGATGAGAGGGTTGATAATAATATTATCCCGAGTAAACTTCAAGACCCAGGAGTGCCCCTTTTATCAATCCAAATTGGTGAATTTGAAACTAATCGGGCACTGCTAGATCTTGGAGCTTGTGTTAGTATCATGTCCGGTAGTTTATATGATCAGTATGAGTTTGGTCCGCTACAAAAAGTAAACACCACCGTGGTTTTAGCAGAATAAACCCATACACTTCCCCGAGGCATGCTAAATAATGTGATGGTATATGTGGTGGACTTATGTTACCCAGTTGACTTTTTAGTACTTGATTATGCTAAAAATGTAACTAGCACGCAACTCACAGTCATATTGGGTAGACCATTCCTTGCCACTTCACTTGCAGTGACTGATTGTGCCAAGGGGACACTGGGAATAAAGTGTGGGAACCGTGATAAACGATTATTATTATTTGAAAATAATACTAACTCTTTTGTTGACAAGGAAAGTCTAAAGGCGGATTTTATTAACAAGTGTGTATCCTTGAGCAAGGATCACACGAAAGTGGAGTGTTTTGTGATTGACAGGTTAGTTGAAAAGAAAGAAGTTGAACATCAACAGAGTGAGAAGGCGGCAGAAAAAGGTAGCCGACCAAAAAGACGAAATTGAGACATCCACCTAACCTAAATGATCCATGGTGGAGGATGAGGATGTTCGGGCCTGACCCTGGTTTGCCGGAAGACTAGCAACAATTGCTTGAAAAGGAGCGTGCTTATAACGAGAAAGTTGCACGGGAGTGGGCCAGTCACCCACCTTGAATGTCATAAAAGTTTTAAAAAAGTGGTAATTGTACATTTTGTATATTTTAATTTTTATTTTGCATTATAATTTCTAGTTTGTTTGTTATTAGTGGTATTTTAAACTACCATCTTAGCAAAAACCAAGTGTGGGGAAATTCTTATGGATTTCTCTTCAACACTGTGTTGGGAACAACCCGGGTTTTTCATGGAAGGAAGTAGAGTTTTACTTAGTAGTGTCTTTGTTATTATTTTCTCAAAACCATACACTGGGGACAATGTATCCCAAGTGTGGGGATGGGGGAATTGGAATGTCCTTTTTCAAAATTTTCAAAAAAATAAAATAAAAAATTAATTAAAGAAAAATAAAAAAAAAAAACTTGTGTGTTTAATGAAACCGGAAAGTGGTAATATGGCGGGGTAAAGTTTTGGTCCCTTTTCATGGTCATAATTCCCTAAATAACATGTGCCTAGTTGTTTTTAAAAGGAGTTTATGTAGTTTTCTAATCAAGGTTAGCATGCTTTCGGTGTAATAACTTGCATAACACGTTCTTTACACTTGAAAATTGAGAAAGCAAGGATTGGTGAAATGTTTGATATTCTATGATAGAACTTGTACAATTAGTGCATTTCGAGATCTTAGCGTGGCATGAGTGCAAAAGTGATATAGGCACTTAGGTTAAGCCTCGTCTGGATGAGCGAGAGTGTGGGTTTTTTTTTTTTGGGGGGGGGGGGGTTGGGGCCTCATACATTATACATATGAGGATGGTTAATGAGAGGGGTGGGGGTTGGGTCCCTTAGAAAACATTTTTTTTGGGCCTATTCTATTATTCAATCAACCCGGTGTTATATTGTGAAACGATCTGACTTAATAGGTTTCTATGTAATTGTTTTAGTATTTGTCAATTAGTATTAAGCATTATGTTTATTATGCTTACAAAAAAAATTTTGTATTAGAGTTGCAATGTTTATGTATGCACTATTCAAAGCATTATGTATTGAGTGAAAACAAATTAGAAAAAAAAAGAAGAGAAAAGAAAAAGAGAAGTTAGTGATGTTTATAGTTGTTTATTTCATTGTTTACTTAGTTTGTTTGTAATAAGTCGGATCGGGTCAATGGGCTTAAGGGAGTATAAATACCCCTTAAAACCCTAATCCTTCCATTTTCATACATCTCTACACCATAGCCTACACCATCAAAACACACACTTAACCCAATTCCCGTTTTTGAGAAGACCACCCACAAAGACACAAAGATTTCTGGAGATCTAGCCGTCGGATCGGTCTCAAATTTTAACTGAGTGTTCAAAGTATATAAATGAAGTTTTCTACCCAAAAATCTTCGATCAGAGGTCGGGAAGTCCGGTTTTTATCAGCATAACCGTAGCAGGTCAATAATGAAGATTCCGGCGACTGTTCAGCTTTTCCGGCGACTGTAGTGGTTGCTTCCGGCAAAGGTGAGAAGATGGATTTGTAGATCGGGACAAGACGGTTCCGTGGCCACTTGAATCACTCAAATCGGAGTTCGTTTAATATGGTTTTGAGCCTCTCGAGTGATTTCAAACAAAAATCTCAAAGGTACGTTTTTCTTAAAAAGGCTTACTTTTAATGAACAGATTTACATGAAAATTGGTAGGATAATAGATCGGGGCATGATTATTTATAAAGTAATGAACTTGATAGTAAACGGGTTAGTTGGTTCTCTTCGGGTAAAACGAGTAGTGTTCGGTTTGTGAAAAGAACGAGTAAACGAAGTCGGTTTGCATGAAACTTAGTAGGATAGTAAATCGGACCTTATTATGTGATAAAGTTGCAAACTTCATGTTTAAAATGGACTTAACGAACTTATGGACATATAAGGCTCGTATAAAGAAACCCTAGATCTAGTTTTGAGCATCTTAGCCATAAAGATCCAAGCTTTACGTTCATTCGGGTCAAGTTTGGACCGCAAACGGTTAAGGGAACGTTTGGGGCTAAGGTCGAATCATAATAAGTGTATTAAGGTCGCAAAACATGCGATGAAACGAACTCGTGGACAGCAGCCCAAGCAAGTTCGCTTACAAATATGTTCACGTGCATATAAGTTCGCCTACAATTAAGTTCACGTACATATAAGTTTGCTTACAACAAGTTCGCTTAATGTAAATTCGCTTAATGTAAGTTTGCTTAATGTAAGTTCACTAATGCAAGTTCACTTACATATCCAAGATTTGATTACATTAAGGCTCAATTACTTTGGATTACCTGGATGGTTCAAATGCAAGGGTATGGTAGAAAGATTACCAAAGAAAGACAAATATTAAAATAAATGAAAACTATATATATACAAAGTAAAAGTAATCTAATACAAGGCCGTTAGAGTAGTTCAGACGAGTATTGATACGTGTAACTTATATATAGTTAGCAGAGCTCAACTAAAGAAAGGATTAACTATTAACGGAGAAAGAAACAGGACCAGGTGAGTTTCTGGCCCCACTTCCTTGTTATGTTTTCGGGGCTGTGTGCATACTCAATGTGAATGTTAATACACTTACCTTAAATGGTATATGTATGCCTTAATGATGAATGTGATAAGTTATGTTTAAATTCTGAATGTATGCTTGACAATACGTGAACGGCCTTCTGGTATTGCATGTATTGTTAAGGAAAGTATAGTGTGGTATGTTTGATTAAGACATGTATGATATTACGTATGATGTGTGTGAATGCGTTATCGAAGACGATAACAAAGGGTAAGAAAAAGATAAAGGGTTGCATACCCTAATAATATATGCGAAGGATAAAGGGTTCCATACCCTAATAATATATGCGAAGGATAAAGGGTTGCATACCCTAATAATATATGCGAAGGTTAAAGGGTTGCATACCCTAATAATATATGTGAAGGTTAAAGGGTGCATACCCTAATAATATATGCGAAGGTTAAAGGGTTACATACCCTAATAATATATGTGAAGGTTAAAGGGTTGCATACCCTAATAATATATGCGAAGGTTATAGGGCGAAATGTTCTTTAATACGTAAGGTATGGATATGAAAGAAAGAGAGTAAGTAAGTAAGAAAGTATATATAAATGAATGTATGAAAGTATGGAGTACGTATGAAAGTATGTAATTATGAATATGCTATATGTTGTATGATTAATTAGAACTCACTCAGCGTAGCTGACTTTTAGTATGCACACAGGTGAGTAGGATGAGACAGCTGGCTTGAAGGGGGACACATGGCAGATGAATAAAGAAGCTGGCATCTGAAGATTTAATTGTTAATACTTGAACTAAAAGACATGTTTTAAGCTATGTTTTAAAAACAAGTTATGAATGTTTGTAATGACTCTTGATGTTTTATGTTATTCGGTGAAAGTTTTAATTAACTCTGATATTTAGAACTGCGTTATGAGTAAATCCAACGTCCAAAGTAGGGCACCAGTAACGGGGCCTTACAAGTTGGTATCTATGCAAAGTTCGAGAGATTTAAGCATCCTACATGCTTAGACTCGAACAAAGAATGGGATTTAAGTAAGAAAAGAAAGAAGATGCCAGTTCAAGATAGCCATGTGTCACTCAAGCAAGCTCGGTAAAGGTAAAGTATATGATTAATTTCATGCATAATGTAAGAATGTGTAAGGGAGTTAGCTTAATTGCTATAGAAAGAATATTTGAATGATAGCTTAATGGCTATGGATAGGAATGTAGGTTATATGTATGTTATGATTGTGTGAGAAGTAGGAACTAGCACAAGTGAAATCACAAAGGGAAATATGTAGAACCTGAGGAGTAATGTAAAGAGTTAATTACTCTTGGCCACTTTCATTAACTACTTACCTTACGAATCATGTGCTAAATAATTCCTAGAGTGATAACGTTTGTGTTTCCTTAGAGATGAGATAGATGACCGATACAAAGGAGGTCGTACTGGACGCTGTGCTAAGACACGTTCCAACCAGACACCCTTTTTGAAGAAGGTGACAAAGCAATATACGAAAGCAGTAGTACTAACCTTAGGAAGTAATGAAGAAGGATCACACTTGGATCTTGTAGTCAAATATTAATGGAGTTGCTAAATTGTTTCGCACTACAATGCCAACAATATTCGTTGAAGCATCAAAGGCACCCCTACTTGGGAAGTCCAAGTGGAAGCAACGTGAAAGAAACGAAGATAAGCCAACTAGAATGAGTCGAGAAATGTAGTATGTCTGCAATGGTTAACTCTATAAAGGAACTTGCGGGGATCGTGAGTAACAAAGCGAATGATGATAAAAGCATAGATGATCGAGAGGGACGGGTGAATGTCGAGGCATCCTAATTGAAAAGGGATGAAACGACGAGACTACATAGTGTAGCGAATATGAAAGAAGACACTAAGAAGAATGTAGTTGTGTACCTGAAACTACATGGAAGAGACCACTAGCGATACTTTCGTAAAAGTATGAGACTGGTTAAGAATTGTAAGATAGAGTTAGAGGGACGTTAGTTCCCTGTTACTTTGTATGTGATGACCTTAGGAGGGTTCAATGTAGTTTTGAGAATGGATTGGTTATCTAGGTTTGAAGCTCAGATAGTGTGTAAGAGTAGGATAATAGGGTTAAAGTCCTTGGATGGTAGTGTGGTGACGGTTTATGGTGATAAAGAAAGTTCACGACTTAATTTTATATCGATGATAAAAGACGAAGGATTGTTAAGGCGAGGGTGCGGTACCTACCTGGCGCATGTTGTCGACGCTACTGCCGAGACAAAAGAAATGAAAGATGTTCTTATCGTGTGCGATTATCCAGAAGTATTCCCTGAGGATCTTCCAGGGTTACCACCGGAGCGAGAGATAGAATTCCAGATAGATTTAATACCAGGAGCCCAGCCCGCCGAGAAAGCACCTTACCGTCTAGCGCAGTCTGAGATAAAAGAACTGATGTCCCAACTACAAGAACTCCTCGACAAAGGTTTTACAAGACCAAGTGTTTCCCCGTGGGGCGCACCGGTGTTATTTGTTAAGAAGAAGGATGGAAGTATGAGAATGTGCATTAACCATCGTGAGTTGAACAAGCTTACGGTGAAGAATAGATATCCGTTGCCACTGATTGATGATTTGTTTGACCAACATCAAGGTTTGAGTTGGTTCTCCTGAATAGATCTCAGATTAGGCTACCATCAGTTGAAAGTAAAAGAGGCGGACATTCATAAGACAACGTTTCGGACACGGTATGGACACTACGAGTTCCTCGTGATGTCATTCGGTCTAACAAATGCTCCCGCAGTATTTATGGATATGATGAATAGGGTATGTCGGCCGATGTTAGATAAGTCAGTTATCGTTTTCATTGACGATATATTGACTTGTTCAAAAAGCAAGCCTGACCATGCTGAACACTTGAGAGAAGTATTGGAAACGCTGAAGAAAGAATAAATGTATGATAGGTTTTCAAGGTGTACAATTGATACATGTCATAAGAGTTTGGATATCTTTTCAAGCAGAAAGAACGGAATATGAGACAAGAAGATGGTTAAGAATGATAAAGGATTACGATTGTGAAAACAAGTATTATCCTGGTGAGGCTAACGAGGTCACTGACGTACTAAGTCGTAAAGGTGGAGAGGTTATCACGATGATTAAGTTGTATAAATTGGTTTGCACTTCGGATTTCATGAGCGAGATCCGCGAGACACAATCGAAGTTATAAAGAATGAGAGCAAGATGAAAAAGGATGAATTATCGAGTTACATAGAGATTTGAAAGATAATACTTATGATGTGAGAATCAGATTTGGTTGCATGTGGATTCGTTAGACATGCGAGATCCACCAAGATGTATCAAGACATGTAGATAGACTACTAGTGGCCGAGTATGGAAGACGCAGTGATATGATATGTCAGTAAGTGTTTGACTTTCTTGCAAGTCAAGGCAGAACATCAGAAGCTGCATGGAAAGGAACAACCATTAGAACCACCATAATGGAAAAGTGAATGTATCACCGCGGATTTCATAACTTAGCTACCGTGTACAGCTAGAAACCATGATACTGTCTGGGTTATTGTGGACCGTTTGAAAAAAGGTGCCCACTTTATATCAATACGATAAGCTATCTCATCGTAAATGTTAGTTAAGAAGTTTATTAGAAAGATTGTGACAAGGCATGGATTGCCGTTGTCAATTGTGTCAGACATAGATAGTCGGTTTACGTCAAAGTTTCGAAAGGAAGGAATTTGATTACTATGGAGGCAGATACTGATGAAAGTGAAACCCTTAAGCATAAGTCCAATGAAGATGAGTCCATGGTATGTGATAGTTGTGAAAGAACATGATACTTTGCCTACACGGATAAGAAAAAGTGTTAGGAAGGTGAATCCAACAGTAACGCAAAAAAAGGGTACAAGAAACCAAGAACAAAAGCTGGAAAGACATGCAGGGAGGCGTAAAGATGGATTAGACTTATGTTATTGGAATTAAGTCGCAACATGAATGATTAGTGTGTAACTGATATTCATGTGATCACCAACGGGAAGTCCTCTAGGTCGGTAAAGAGAGGATAGTATTATAAATATTCATATGAAGGCCAGCACATGCTCAAAAAGGAAGTCGGATAAATAAATGGTTATGATATGTCAGAAAACCTGCTATGCACTAACAGACAACAATATTCAGAGGACAAGATGAGATTTGATTAGTCAAGAGAAGAGAGATGTATCAGCACGGACTTCATGATCAAGCTACCTTAGACAGCTAGAACTCATGAACCCTGCGTATTGATGCAGAGCTGAAAATGAAAGAAGGTTCAAATGGCGACTTAAGAAGTTTTCCGACAAGTTATGCAATGGATGTGCTCAAGGATTGCAAGGAGTGTTCTATCTCAAGGAATAGACAAAGGGATTTTAAGGAATAATCCTTAAGGAGAAACTAAAAAGGACAAGAAAGAAGAACGTGCTTGAGGAAATGATGTGCACTTGCAAAGTCTGGATAAGGAAAAATATCATCAAAGACTTCATTGACAAGCTACCTAAGACAGCTGAAACTAATGAAGATCACTCGATGATTGTGAGACAAAGGATAACCCGGTAAGTTAGGAAGCTAAGCCGGTTCAAGAAAGTATGTGAATACAGGAAGTATTCATTTTACAAGGACGAAACCTCTTATAAGGTGGGTAGACTTGTAACATCCCGAAATCCCTAAGGATAATATTTAATATATTATTTAATTATTATTATTAGGGTGGAAAAGTTTACTTGAGTTAGTAGAGTAGTAATAAAATAATAAAGATTGAAGGATAAGTAGGCTAATTATATGTAATTAATTATGGACCAAAAAGGAAAGATGGGCCTAAGGTCCATGGGCTTAAGGGAGTATAAATACCCCTTAAAACCCTAATCCTTTCCATTTTCATACATCTCTACACCATAGCCTACACCATCAAAACACACACTTAACCCAATTCCCGTTTTTGAGAAAACCACCCACAAAGACACAAATATTTCCTGAGATCTAGCCGTCGGATCGGTCTCAAATTTTAACTGAGTGTTCATGGTATATAAATAAAGTTTTCCACCGAAATGATCTTCTATCAGAGGTCGGGAAGTCCGGTTTTTATCAGCATAACCGTAGCAGCTCAATAATGAAGATTCCGGCGACTGTTCAGCTTTTCTGGTGACTGTAGCGGCTGCTTCCGCCGAAGGTGAGAAGATGGGTTTGTAGATCGGGACAAGACGGTTCCGTGGCCGCTTGAATCACTAAAATCAGAGTTTGTTTGATATGGTTTTGAGCCTCTCGAGTGATTTCAAACAAAAACCTCAAAGGTACGTTTTTGTTAAAAAGGCTTACTTTTCATGAACGGATTTACATGAAAATTGGTAGGATGATAGATTGGGGCATGACTATTTATAAAGTAATGTACTTGATAGTAAACGGGTTAGTTGGTTCGTTTCGGGTAAAACGAGTAGTGTTTGGTTTGTGAAAAGAACGAGTAAACGAAGTCGGTTTTGCATGAAACTTAGTAGGATAGTAAATCGGACCTTATTATGTGATAAAGTTGCAAACTTCATGTTTAAAATGAACTTAACGAACTTATGGACATATAAGGCTCGTATAAAGAAACCCTACATCTAGTTTTGAGCATCTTAGCCATAAAGATCCAAGCTTTACGTTCATTCGGGTCAAGTTTGGACCGCAAACGGTTAAGGGAACGTTTGGGACTAAGGCCGAATCATAATAAGTGTATTAAGGTCGCGAAACGTGCGATGAAACGAACTCGTGGACAGCAGCCCAAGCAAGTTCGCTTACAAATATGTTCGCGTGCATAGAAGTTCGCCTACAATTAAGTTCACGTACATATAAGTTCGCCTAATGTAAGTTCGCTAATGTAAGTTCGCTTAATGTAAGTTCGCTTATATATCCAAGATTTGATTACATTAAGGCTCAATTACTTTGGATTACCTGGATGGTTCGAATGCAAGGGTATGGCAGAAAGATTACCAAAGAAAGACAAATATTAAAATAAATGAAAACTATATATATGCAAAGTAATCTAATACAAGGCCGTTAGATTAGATCAGACGAGTATTGATACGTGTAACTTATATATAGTTAGCAGAGCTCAACTAAAGAAAGGATTAACTATTAACGTAGAAAGAAACAGGATCCAGGTGAGTTTCTAGCCCCACTTCCTTGTTATATTTTTGGGGCTGTGTGCATACTCAATGTGAATGTTAATACACATACCTTAAATGGTAAGTGTATGCCTTAATGATGAATGTGATAAGTTATGTTTAAATTCTGAATGTATGCTTGACAATACGTGAACGACCTTCGGGTATTGCATGTGTTGTTAAGGAAAGTATAGTGTGGTATGTTTGATTATGACATGTATGATATTACGTTTGATATGTGTGAATGCGATATCGAAGACAATAACAAAGGGTAAGAAAAAGATAAAGGGTTGCATACCCTAATAATATATGCGAAGGATAAAGGGTTGCATACCCTAATAATATATGCGAAGGATAAAGGGTTGGATACCCTAATAATATATGCGAAGGTTAAAGGGTTGCATACCCTAATAATATATGCGAAGGTTAAAGGGTTGCATAACCTAATAATATATGCGAAGGTTGTAGGGCGAAATGCTCTTTAAAACGTAAGGTATGAATATGAAAGAAAGAGAGTAAGTTAGTAAGAAAGTATATATAAACAAAAGTATGAAAGTATGGAGTACGTCCAAAGTAGGGCACCGGTAACGCGGCCTTACATAAAAACCATACAATTCCATGAACAAGTGTAAATGAGCAAGTAAAGTCCTTTCCAGTTGGGATTATGCACCAACGTACTCGGATAATAGCGCAAGTAAGTGTCTTTTTCGTTGGTAACAACCAACGTACTTGGATCGGGGTCCCTATTCCACTCATAATATCGAGGTCCTGAGTGCATAGGGGGGCGTATGATCATACTTAATGAGGAAACCATGAGCAAGTAAGCAAGTAAACACACCAGTCCATGTAACGAATTGTAGTTTGTAGATAATAAATAAACGAAATTGAATTGTTGATAGGATATATATGTTACCCCCAAAATATGTAAAAATGTTAAAAAAAGGGGGGTGTGAGAAACTCACCTTGAAGTTGAAGACAAACTTGAAATAAAACCGATAGCGCGTAAATGAAACCAAAGCAAATGAACTTCACAAACTAGAATTAAAAGTACAAAATATTAACTAACTACTTATAAAAGTAAGCAGATCGATTTGTTGGAAATTAGAAGTGTTTAAATGTATGTTTTATTAGTGTGGATAAGAATGATGTGCCAATTTACATTTCGTAAAACAATACAAACGAATATGGACCAAGGATCAATGAACAATGAAATAAAATTTGTAACAATATTCTAAAGGAGTGGATAAAGATCACTTTGGGTAAGTTCGAAACACACGTGAAGGAGAAAATAAAGAAAAGTAAATTTAGCTTGCGATGTTTGTCTTCTCAAATGTCGATTTGTTTGGGGTATGATAGTTGACGTGAGAGATGGTGCCATGATTTCTTAGCCGAAACTTATTGGCGTTAACAAAGGGGAAAGAAAGGAAGGGATATAACATATATTTTAACTTACGAAAATCGGTTGTAAATCGTGATGCATTTAAATCTAGTGGTGAAATAAAATTTATTTAGACAAAAAGTTTTTTAGCTATCGCAAAGACTTGCAAAATTTATGAAGCTTTCACATAAAAACAAATGTAAAATGAAAAATAGGTTTGAATAGCCTTAAAGGGCTTAAGACTTGTTTGGAACAAAAAGTTTACTTTAAATATGGTTTGAATAAATAGTTACATTATTATTGGTGGTGACGATGATATTACTAATAATAATAAATATTATTAATAAATTTGATTAATAATAATATTGATAATGATGGTAATAAAAATAATGATGACGGCAATGGTACTAATAATAATGGTAGTAGTAATATTAATAATGATGTTAATAACTTTAATAATAATAATAATAATAATAATAATAATAATAATAATAACAATAGCAATAACAATAACAATAACAATAACAATAATAATAATAATAATATCGATAATAAATTCTTTTAAAGAAAATCCATTTGACTGAAAGTTAAAAATAACTGAGTATTTGGGATTATGCGCGAGGTGTTAGTAAAAGAAATAAAATTTGGGAAAGTATACGAAAGAAAAAATAATATGGACGAGTTTGTTGAGTTTTGTAAAGATCTAAGTATTGAAACCGGAAAATCGTGTATGATCGACAAAGGATGCGGGGTTAAGGTATTGCATGGCTTAAACAAGTTAGGCCATCCAAAGTATGGCAGATGTGCTCGGGTCACCCTAAAGATGGCTGACTTGAAGCATGTGGTCAAGCTTATGGTCAGGAAAAATGGTTAAGTACAGGTCTTGCAATTGGGCGAGTAGCTTTGAGTTTGGGTACGTTTTAGCAATAAGTGGTAATTGAATCTACCACCCATTGAAGTATATCAACGTTTCATGGAAGTAAAGTGGTGATATTTGCACATACTTTACAAAGGGTGTGTTTCAGCGCGAGGCTTTTCGATTGTGTTTAGTTTGCGTTTCCAAGAATGGTACTGGGTTTGAATTTGAATTTACTATGGCGATGAAGGTGGGTGCGGTCAAACGTGGGATGATCGGGATCGCGGAGGCCATTTTCTTGATATCTTGGATTGTCATTTTGCAAGTTGAGTGTGACAACTAGAAAAACGAGAAGGCATAATACGAAACATGAAGATTTCCTGTGACTTGGGACGCAAGTATGTAAACGGCTAATACATACATCAATATAAATAAGTAAAGAAAAGAAATCGCATGAAACAAATTTGAAATCGAAATTGAAATTCCCATGAAACGTCATGAGTTTTCACCTTTCAATAAATGAAAACCTCATAAATTATTGAATAATCATATGGAAAAGTATTAAACTTAACAATAAATATTGAAATCGAATTGAAAATCGAGTGTTCATGAACCACCATAACTTTTAAATTTCAATTCTAAAACATAAGAGTAAATGAGTATAGCAATAAGGTAATCGAATTGAAATTTGACCGTTCATGTATCACCATAACCTTTCGAATTTTCAATTCTAAAACGTAGTAGTAAATGAATAAAATAATATAGTAATCAAACCGAAATTCAACCATTTATGTATCACCATAACTTTTTGAATTTTCAATTCTAGAACATAATAGTAAAATAACAAGATAATCGTTTGAAATTCGGTTATTACTTTGCAAACTTTTAAAAGTTTAAGCCGTAAATGAGCGTATAAATAAAAAAAACGTGTCACAAAAACTTTTAAACTTAACTATTCTCGTATAAAAATGCGTAATTAAATCGAACCAAAATCTGAGTATTCATGGATCACCACGACTTGACAGACTTTCAGTTAAAACACATTGTAAACATAGAGAGTCGGACGTCAAACTTCGCATAAACCATCGAAAACTGAAAATCAAAAATCTGATTGTTGAAAATCCTCAAGAATCTTTATGTTAGGCATAAGCCTTGGACTTGTGTGTGCTTGTGTAATTGAAGTAATTGAATCATCAGTATAACAGTATTTGCGTACATGAGACACAAACAAATTAATAATAACCAAATACTGTGCATTGAACTATCAAATTAGGCTCACATAATTTCTAATCATGGAACCTAAAAAATTAAGCAATTAAACTATAACCAACTAGAACACTACGTCTAATGTCCTATATTATAGACACGGCTCTGATACCAATCTGTAATACCCCGGCTAAAGCGGAATACGCCCGAGTGTGACGTACAAATTGCTCAAAACACATGTGACACTATTAAGTGACATATTATCATTATTTTATTCCAAAGCATCAAGTACACAAATTATTTAAAATGAACAAACACAAGGAAAAAGGAACAAAACAAACATCTTCTTGTTTATTATCTAGATAACCTAACTTCTAGTATTCTCGTCATTTCATCCTCTAATGAAAGTACATGTAGCATATATATAAAATAAAGTTAACTAATTGAATAGTTGGTGAGTTCACACAGTTTAAATAATATATAAAAACCATACAATTCCATGAACAAGTGTAAATGAGCAAGTAAAGTCCTTTCCAGTTGGGATTGTGCACCAACGTACTCGGATAATAGCACAAGTAAGTGTCTTTTCCGTTGGTAACAACCAACGTACTCGGATCGGGGGTCCCTATTCAACTCATAACACGAGGTCCTGAATGCATAGAGAGGGCGTATGATCATACTTAATGAGGAAACCATGAGCATGTAATCTTTGAGTAAGTAAGAAAGTAAACACACCAGTCCATGTAACGAATTGTAGTTTGTAGATAATAAATAAACGAAATTGAATTGTTGATATGATATATATGCTACCCCCAAAATATGTAAAAACGTTAAAAAGGGGGTGTGAGAAACCCACCTTGAAGTTGAAGACAAACTTGAAATAAAACCAATAGCGCGTAAATTAAACCAAAGCAAATGAAATTCACGAACTAGAATTAAAAGTACAAAATATTAACTAACAACTTATAAAAGTAAGCATATCAATTTGTTGGAAATTAGAAGTGTTTAAATGTATGTTTTATTATGGAGTTGGATAATACGATTTTTATATGTTTACGAATTTTCACGAACTAATATTTTAATAATAAATTACGAGGTTAATATCGAGTTTGAATGTTATAACATTTATAGCATTTTGATGTTAATGGTATATTTTATTTTGAACAACGAATATGTTAACAAAGTTTAAAGTTTACGAAAGAAAGTATATATATTTATATATATATGTATGTATATATATATATAAGTAAAATATGTTTTTACGAGTTTAAACAAGACTTGACAAGTTCGAAATTTATAACGATTATGAATTATGGATCTTTAACGAAATTTTATTTTGAAAATAATTACATTGGCGTGTTATAAAGTTTAAAACAATAATAATTATTTATAATATTAATCGGGTTTCTAACGAAAGCTTAACGAAAACGAAAGTCGGGTTTATAGGTGAAAAAATATTATAACTAATTTTATAGATTTAACCTAGTTTTTATAAAAAACAATTTGGTGAAATATATATTAGAAAAGGTTTGAAAAGGAAAACTTAAGACTGCCCGGGTTTGAACCCGGGTCCTCCTATTCACACAGAAGAGAACTAACTAACCGGGCTACCTTGATAATTGATAAATATATACAAACAGTTAGTTAAGTATTATATCTCATGTTCATCATCTTCCTCCTACAAACCCTAGGTTTTAATGCGTTCATTTGGTTCCATGTTTGCTAAATCTTTGTTAGGGGTTTTGTTAATCGGCTCAAAACTATAACAACTCATATAAAAATTACCTTGTATCGTTACGAATTGACGGAGAACCATGGTTGGCCGGAGTCGAAATAAAACGAACAAATTATAGGTTATAGAGAGGGTTTGAGATGAAAAATATGATTGGTAAAAGTTTATCTGATGCATATCGGCCTATTTATAGTGTTAATTGGAAAGATTGAGATTAATTGATAGTTAATGGTGTCTTGATTATTTCCGGCCGTTCGTCGACGATTAATCTTATATACGAGTATTTAATAACAAATTAATTGGTCAATAACGCACTTTTGGTCCAGGCCAAACGTCAAGAACGAGTTTAATTGGATTAAAACGAATCAAACGAAGTTATACGGCCTTCGCCAGAGTCGTTTCCGGTGGCCGGAAAAATCCGCTGGAAAAATGTTAGTACAAGGGGCTGCTGCTACATATTTATTATTATTATATATTTTGAATTATTTACACTTTAAACCCTGATCTTTTAAGTTATATTAAAATAGAAGTTAAAGTATAACTTACAAAATGAACCTTGGACTTTGGAATGTTATATATACTTAATAAAAGTTATGTACTTTGGTTTATTTTCGTATTATACCCGTATAGTTCGGGACTCGTTTAAGTATGCCTGTTTGAACTTGGATTTTTTGTTATTGAACAATACAAAAGTTGGAAAAAAACAACGAATAGTGACTAAAACACGTCATAAGTATTATTAAATAAATAAATGGTAATTATATATATATATATATATATATATATATATATATATATATATAATAAACGAACGATACGAATACATCAATACATCAAAATGAGTCGGATGACGAACAAGCATAAAACGAAACCTGAAATATACATTTATATTTAAACATATATTCGTAACTATAACAGAAAATTTAAAACGGATCGGATTTTCGGGTTTGAAAAGTAACGAATGTTACAAACCTCATGTCCCTCAAGCTCCTCCCATCAATCAAGGTCAACCTTACTTAACCCAACACTACCACACCTCGCAACCACAAGCTCAAATTTACCAAACATATTTCCACCAAACAACTCTCTTGCAAACCGTTCAAACTCCAGTTTTCCAAACAATGCCGAATCAATCTACCTCAATTGCTCCTACTCCTGCAACTCCTTGTTTTGCCTCAACTCACGCCAATTAAGCTACTCAACGATCATGAAGACCTTTTCTGTACCTTTATCTATCTTACCTTCTTTTGTCTTTTTCTTAATTACGTATTGTAACGCCTCTTTATGGCCTTGGATTATTTCCAAATTTGAACTATTTACCTTCTATATAATAAATAAAGTTTCTTTTGATTAAATAGATTGTTTATTGAAGTCTACTTCTACCCTATCTCTTTACCCTCATTAACCTTAACTATTTATAAGTTACCCCTTCATCAACTTTAAATACTTATATCCTTACGTTTAAAAGTCGTCTTACAAATTTCTTTGCTTTATTAAAATTCACTGCAATTTTTTGAATTATTTTAAATTTCTTAAAATTTGTTTCCTCAAAGTCATGTTTTACTTAAACGTTTTGTAACCCACACAATGGGACGAATTATGTGGACCATCCGACAATCTAAGTAATTATGGATGCATACATAATTACCAAAGTCCTCGTATGGAAATCATGATCCGAA
This sequence comes from Bidens hawaiensis, assembly GCF_021521415.1. Taxonomy (NCBI): domain Eukaryota; kingdom Viridiplantae; phylum Streptophyta; class Magnoliopsida; order Asterales; family Asteraceae; genus Bidens; species Bidens hawaiensis. The sequence goes on along the minus strand of NW_027498844.1, from coordinate 30,542 downwards.
TAGTTGTGTGTCATAATATAGAACCGTAAGTAGTTGAGATAACGCTACAAATGTAAAGATGATAAGGACATGGTGGATACGACACGGGTACATCCTATATATAAGTGCCCTTATCGGATTTTCATTTGGAGCGATGCTTCAACTATCTAAAGTTCTATATTATGTATTTTTTATTTAACGATGTTGTTATGGTATTCTTTAATTTCGGGACGAAATTCCCTAAAGTAGGGGAGACTGTAACAACTTGGGTTTTCGAATTTATATAAATACCCGACTCGTTCGATGTTCGGGTTATTTTATTAAATATATTGCTTTTATAGAGTTTAAATTTTTTAATTATTTATATATTATTATTAACTTATAATTTGATTATTTATAATTATATATTTCTTGTTTGGCACTTTTAACCCGAAATATAAACTTTTACCCATCTTTGTGCCATCCTCCAACACCAGCGATCAAAAAGAAAAATTTTGTTCATAACCCATATTATATTATAACTAGATATTTGTTTACCAAACCAAACCCATATTCTCGCTTTCCTGGACCCGAATTCAAATATCTTTAACTTGGACAAAAATTCTTGCTTAATTAATGAAATTGATCTTGTGTATCGTTTAGCCGACACCCCTAATCATGTTAACAATATCAATCTTTGATCTAATATTCCTTATTAACCTAGTCGAAAACCCTAATATCGGATTCTTATATAAACGATCGTGTAATATGCTGTTGGTGCATGATGTCAGTAGTTCAGTATCTAGTGTCTGTAATCGTGTTAGTTTGAATTGTATTAAGGTTTTAGTTAACTTGTCTCACAAGTTCGCCTGATATAAGCGAACTTGTGGACAAGCGAAGTTATCAACAACTTCGCCTAGTCTGTTAGGCGAAGTTGTCGATAACCATATAAGCTAGGTTACGGCTTGTATTGTGAGGTTAAGAGTTCAGTACGTATAATTGTGATCGGTGAATCACTTGTTAAGGTTTCAATACAACGTGTCTTTTGAGTATTGTAACGTGTGCTTGTGCTTGGTATTAACGTATATCGTCTCCTACGCTCGTATCGTCTTACGTAAGGATTCCGCACCTACGTACTACGAGATATTTCCGTGTAGATCCGGCTGGGAACCTACAATTGGTATCAGAGCATTTTCTCGTGATTGTGTGGTTCGGGATTATCACACGGGTGTAGAAATCGTTCTGTTCGACTATTCGCGGGATGAGTTTACGTTGAAATACCGAGTTTTTGTGTCCTACTCACCTCCCTCCATCAAAAACAACCCATTACACCTTCGGATACCTCGCAATACTTCAAAATCAAACCTGCAAAAACGTTGTGTTCATCAGGCGAAGTTGCCGCCACTGTTTGTATGGTTTAGGCGAAGATATAAGATTAAGCGAAGTTATCATTAACTTCACCTACCTCACAAGTTCGCTTATCTTAAGCGAAGTTAACATCAGGCGAAGTTAAGAAGAAAGCGAAGTTAAGAATTTCAGCGAAGTTGAGTATTCAAGCGAAGTTACTCTTAAGCGAAGTTAAGAATAACTTCGCCTACTGGTACTGTTCAAAATAATAAAAAAAAAAATTTTGGTTTCTTTGAGTGTTCGTTCGTATTTCTTCCAAAGATGACTTCTATAAATATTACGGAACTGGTAAAATGGAGGTGGAAGCAGGTTTAGCTACTAAGGCTCCGAAAATGCTTAAGGGTACCGATTTCGTTGCTTGGAAAGATCGGTTTGAACAATATGTTAAATATCAAGATGCTAAGATGTGGGTGTGCATTCAAGATGGATACATTCCACCAACGGCTATGTTTGAGGGTCGTGAACAAATTAAGAAGTACAATAAGATGGAAGAGGAAGAAAAGAAGATGTATGAGGCAGAAAGTAAAGCTCATGCTGCGATAACAATGGCTCTTCCACAAGAGATTCTCCACACCTTCAGGAAATACAAAACCGCCAGAGAGCTATGGGAAGCGCTTGAAAATCGATATGAAGGTAATGTGGGGATACGTGCATCCAAGATTAAGCTACTCAAAACCCAATTCTCGGTGTTCAAGTATTGGAAGAATGAGTCACTTGATGATATCATCACTAGGTATTACCACTTGATGACCGAACTCAGAAACTATTCAATTGACTATAAAGGAGAAGAGATCGTAGAAAAACTTCTTGATGCTCTCCCACCGAAATGGGAAATGTACACTGTCTTGATGAGAGAAGATAAAGAGTTTGCAAACATCGACTTGGAAACATCAGTCAATAAACTACGAACTTTTGAACTTAACATGGTTCGAAAAGAGACACCAACTGATCAGGTTCAGGATCCTGGAATGTATGGTGCGACAGTTACTTCAAGTTCAAGTTCAAAGTCAGAATCATCTGCTTACTACTCAAAGGGAGACTCAAGCTCTAACTCAACTCATGATGGTCATGTAACTCTCAACATGGATGGTGATGTGTGTTTCATAGCTGGTGGAACAAATTCTTCTAAACCTCAAGCAACAACTGGTAGTTTTTCCTCAAATGTTCCGAACAACAACTACTCTCAGATGCCCATGAGTGTTAAATCTGCTGAACAGTAGTTTGCTCTCTATGCATCTTTCATTGCTTCTTACGAAAATTACATCAAAGGTAAAATTGTCGACCCTGCAACTCTAGACGAAGACTATGATCAGATCGATGCTGATGATCTGGAAGAGATGGATCTGCAGTGGCAGATGGCGATGATAGTAAGAAGAGTTAAAAGATTTATGAAGAAAACTGGTAGAAAGTTCGTTGGCGAAAGACCAGGGTTTGATAAGTCAAAGGTTCGGTGTTATAACTGTCAACAGAATGGCCACTTTGCTAAAGAATGCACAAATGAAAGAGTAGAACGTAGTCAGAACAGGCCAACACAACCGGATAGGGGAAGTAATGAGAATAGGGCGATGGTATCCAGACAGAACGGGGGATACAATTGGAATCTGCAAGTTGAGGAAGTGTTCGAACAGGCCAACCTGGTTAACGTCGAAACTGAAGGAAGCGACAGAGAGACAAGAGAAGATCAAGCTTATATGGCAGAGGTGAATGATCAGCTCTCTGAGGTAAGTGATGAACTCCCTTGTATGCAATGTGAAAATCTGTCTGAACAATTGAAAACATTAACTGATCAGTTTGTTAGTTTGGACACTCAATTTAAAACGTTAAAAGAAGATCATCATTACACTAAAACTAGAGAAAATAGTTATTCAGTAAAGATTATGGCTAGTGAAAAAGATATCAGAAGTCTTAAAGCAAGTCTAGCTGAAAAAATATAAGTAATTGATCTTAGCTATGAAGTGTTAGAAGAGAAAACCAAACTAATTGCTGAAAGGGATAAACAGATAGCTGACTACCAGGTGAAAGTGGTGGAACTAAACAGAAAACTTGAGCAGTTTAGAAATTCCTCTTCAATGCTTGATCACCACGTAAGTGATCAACGTTCCCCAGTTAATAAGGGAGGAATTGGATATTCTGAAGTTCCACCACCTTATAATCATAACTATACATATGATCCTAGTAATCAGAAATCTGTTGATGTTGAGATTAGTCAGACAGGTCCTGTCAAAGTTTCAATTAAAAACCTGAATTGAGTAAAAAAGAAACGAGTAAGCCTGTTTCGAATGTTAAGAATTCTGTTCCAAGTTCTGTCTCATCAAATTCGGACAAGACATCCGAATCTAGTGAGACAAAAGAAGAGGTAGTGTTACTAAGACGTGGGGAGGAATCTAAACCTACTGAAAAGAATTCCCCTCTTAACCCGTATGTCCCACCATATGTTAGACAAACGGGTAGTAATGCAACCTCAACATCAGAAACAACTGTTGAGACGAAAGTTGAACATATGAGTTGTTTCAGATGCAATCAAATAGGACACCTGATTGCTGATTGCCCTCTAAATCAGAGATTCAGAGGTATGAGGCCTCCTAAAACTGAGAATATACCTAACAGTAATCGTTATAATGGTAAGAATGCAAACTCATCAATGTTCAGACATTGGACTAAACCAAGATTTCAGAGAAACCAGTCTCAGTTTTTCCCAGTTAACAACCAAACCTACAGTTATAATTTAGTTAATTCTCTAAGGTTTGGAAGGCCTCATAACCAATCCTCAAGAAGGTTCCCTTTCAGGACTTACAGGAATCAACCTCAAACTGACTTTGGACAACCAAAGTACAGGGTGCAATTTAACAGAGTTAATCGACCCAAGACCAATAGGTCTTGGGTCCCAAGATTTTAATCTTTTCTTTAATCGTGCAGGAACAGTTGAACAGGGCTGCAAACAATCTATGGCTTGTGGATAGCGGCTGTTCCCGGCACATGACTGGTAACAAGAATTTGTTACACGAATGGAAACCTGTTCAGGGAGGTAGAGTAAGTTTTGCAGGAGAGAGTGGAGGTAGAATTACTAGGATTGGGACGATGACTAATGGTAAAATGAAGTTAGAAAAGGTGAATTTCGTTGAAGAGCTGAAGCATAATTTGCTGAGTGTGTCTCAGATCTGTGACAAAGATTACACTGTGCACTTTACCAAAAATGAAGCGATTGTACTGTACCCTGGTTTCAAGATACCAGAGGCATGGATAGTGATGAAGGCTCCAAGGGAAAAGAATACATATGTAATGGACATGAGGTCGACTGAGATGGCAACAGAAGAATCATGTCTTCTGTCAAAAGCAATCGAATCGGAGTCCGAGTTATGGCATCGAAGAATGGGCATATACATCTTCGAAAAATGAACTACATTGTCAAGAATGGGCTGGTGCTTGGTGTTCCCTTAAAAAATTTCAACTTTGAAGACCAATGCTTATCGTGTAAAAAGGGAAAGCAACACAAGAAACCTCATTACACCATGAAGATCAATTCAATAGTCAGTACCCTAGACCTACTTCACATGGATCTCTTCGGTCCTGTGAATGTAAAAAGCCTAGGTGGAACATCATACTGCTTGGTGATAACTGATGATTTCTCTCGATATTCTTGGGTATATTTCCTAAAGACAAAAGATGAAACGGTTCAGTTGGTAATTAACTTGATTACCAAGGTTGAGAATATCGTGGGGAGAAAGGTTAAATACATCAGGAGTGACAATGGGACAGAGTTCAAAAACTACCATATGGAGATGTTCTGCTTACAAAAACGGATAGACCACCAGTACAGCGCCCCGTATACTCCGCAACAAAATGGGGTGGCTGATAGGAAGACCAGGACACTAATTGAAGGAGCTAGAACCATGCTGGCCAATGCTAAACTTCCTGTGGTGTTCTGGGCTGAAGCTGTTGCAACAACCTGTTATATCCTTAATCGAGTTTTAACTGTTAAAAGATTGAATAAAACATGTTATGAACTTATGCATGGTAGAAAGCCTAACTTGAATGGTCTCGAACCATTCGGGTCCTCGTGTTCGATATTAAAGACGAACTCAAAATTTGGTGAGAAAGCCGACGAAGGTATTTTAGTCGGATATGTTGTTGGGACACCCAACAGACGAGTCTTTAATCTATCGACCAGCAAGGTTGAGGTGGTGTGTAACACTGACATCACAAGTTACAAACCACCAAAACCAAGCACGGGACCCGCTGAGGCTTTCGACTATGATAAGCTTTTTAAATCTTTTAATATGCCTTACTTGGATTGTGCAGAAGTTGATGAGAAAATTGCTACGCATATTCTTTATGATGAGGAAGAAAATTTTGTGCAACGACCGCAGTATGACGAAGGTCAACCTTCCTCGTCAAGTGCTGTTGATACCCCTGCTGCCTCTACAGAAGACGAAATTTTCAATCCTTTTCACTCTCAACAACAATCGCCCATTGATGAACTATCTTCGAACCTGGAAGACAATCTGCAAGTCAGTTCGGTTCCGACTACTGGAGTTCACAAAAATCACCCTTTGGAGAATGTGATTGGTGATCTGTCCGACGGTGTACAAACATGACGAAGCTTGAATGAGCACACTTGTGTTTACACAAGCATTCAAGAAACAGGCATCATTAACGAATGCTTGTACACCTGCTTCATCAGTCAGATTGAACCAAAGAACTATCAAATGGCTCTAAAGGACAGCTCGTGGGTCGAAGCCATGCAAGAAGAGTTAGTCCAGTTCGAGAAGATGGAGGTATGGAAATTGGTTGCAAAACCGAAGAATGTGCATGCGATTGGCACAAAATGGGTTTTCAAATGCAAGAGAGATGAAAAAGGAATAATCATCAGGAACAAGGCGAGGCTGGTTGTAAAAGGTTTTAATCAGCAAGAAGGGATCGACTACAATGAAGTGTTTGCTCCTGTGGCAAGATTGGAAGCGATTCGACTGTTTTTGGCATTTGCTGCACACAATGAGATGAAGGTGTTCCAATTAGACGTAAAAAGTGCATTTCTTAATGGTAAAGTCGATGAGGTTGTGTACGTTGAGCAGCCTCCAGGTTTTCTGACCCAGATTTTCCCGATCACGTGTACAAACTAAGTAAAGCTCTATACGGATTACATCAGGCCCCGCGTGCCTGGTATGCAACTTTATCTGATTACTTGCTTGAGAATGGGTTTGAAAGAGGAAAGATCGACAGCACACTGTTTGTTACGAGAAAAGGGGGAGACTTTCTTCTGGTTCAAGTCTACGTGGACGACATCATCTTTGTTGCATCAAAAGTCGCCATGTGTCAGGAATTTGAAGAAGTCATGAAGAAGAGGTTTGAAATGAGTGCAATGAGTGAATTAACTTTCTTTCTAGGATTGCAGGTTGATCAGAAGAAGGATGGGATGTTCATCCATCAGACTAAATATGTCCAAGACATTCTCAAACGCTTCAAGATTGAGGACAGCACTTCATTTGATACTCCAGTCTGTGTCAGCCACAAACTGGGTGTTGATTCAGACAGTGATGCAGACATGGACCCCACCCAATATCAGGCAATCATAGGTTCTTTAATGTATTTAACTGCATCTAGACCTGACATTATGTTTGCAGTTTGTCTCTGTGCTCGATTTCAGGCAAGCCCAAAGGAATCTCACATGAAGGGAGTGAAGAGAATACTGCGGTATCTCAAAGACAAGCCTAAGCTGGGATTGTGGTACACGAAAGGGGGAGACCTGGACTTGGTTGCTTACACGGACTCTGACTATGGAGGTTGCAATCAGAATCGGAAGTCGACAACCGGTGGATGCCATTATGGGAGGAAGATTGGTGTCTTAGCAGTGCAAAAATCAGACCTCTGTAGCCATTTCTACCTGTGAAGCAGAGGACATGGCAGCATCAAACTGCTGCTCTCAGGTTCTTTGGATACAACAGCAATTGCGCGATTACGGTCTGAATTTCACTCAAACTCCTATTTGTGTAGATAACACTGCTGCAATCTCAGTAACTAACAATCCCGTAAAGCATAGCAAAACTAAACACATTGACATTCATCATCATTTTATACGGAATTGTGCTGAGAAGAAATTAATAGTGCTCGAAAAGGTTGATTCGTTAGATAATTTCGCTGATCTTTTTACTAAAGCATTTGACCGAACTCGTTTTCAAAACCTTGTTGAGCTTAATGGGATGATCAATCCCGAGTAACCATAATTTTAGTTTTTATTTAAAAAAAAAACGTCACTATCGCTTAGAATTATGTCGGTTGCTTCAGTTTGAAGGACATATCTTCGGATGTGTTTGGTCCTTACTTCTACCAGTAGATTATGAGGATAGCCATTAACCAGATGACTGAAAGTGACCGGGGCGGTTCATGATGTGTTTTTATTCTTTCGCTGAAAAATAGTCATTCGTACTTAGTTAGAAGGACACATACTCGTATGTGGTCGGTCCAGCTGATCCATTGGATCTTCAGGATAGCCGTTTACCTGAAGACTTTGACTTGATAGGGGCGATAGAGTTTAAATTTTTTTGTGGGAGATGATATAATTTTTCAAGTCTACAACTTCGTAAGAAGTTTCTATACAATGTTTCTAAGAAGATTGATCCAACCTTGGAAAGTGATACTCTAACTATTTTGTGTGCTTAACTAGTGAAGTTATTAGGCCTAAAAGACTCTAGAACAGTCATTGTATGTTATGGTAGCTTTTTATGGTGCGTAAAAGTAGAAGTGATACTAACTAAATCCCCTCGATTATAAGTGGAAACTCATTAAGAGCTGTGCGTGTCTCCATATATATCTTTCCGAATGATAGGCAGAAAAGCGATTACCCAGTCATACACGAGCCCGTGAGTGTTCTGATTATCGTGAAGATAGTGTGTCAAGAAACTGCAGTGATCCAGATTCGGGACTTGCAGTTGTTTACTATTTGAAGCTGTGTAAATCTATTGAGTAAAAAAAATAAATAAATAAATAAAAATAAAAAAAATAAAAAAAATTTTAAGCCTTCTGAAGTCTATTATGTTATACTTATCAATCAAGAGGCAAGAAAGAGAACGGGAAGAAAATACTAAAGATCGAAGTGTACTTACTGTTTAATCAGACACTACGGGTCGAGGTCAACTCGGGGTGACTTGGGAAAAGCCAAATAAGCCTTGAGAATAGATAGGAGACATCACAATCTCTGATGTGTTATCCATTTATATTTTGAGCTTAATTGAACCTAATCCGTATCACAGAAGCGATGAAAACCATACTAAGTTGTTTACCTGCTTACAACCTGTTTCTTTATGTCATAATACAGCTGAACATGGATCTATGTGACAGCCATCTAATTAGTATGATTCCTGTTCGGATCCTTTCTAAAATATGTTAGTCCCTGTCAAGACTGAAATTTGATCCCGTGTACTGTATTTCTAAAATTTTCATTGCTTATGTCGTTTTATGGTTTACAATTTGGTTACTTGGTTTTTGATCGCAACATCTAACTCTTTAAAGGAAGTTTTATAAGTTAATTTCATAATGATAAATTGTTAAGGGTTAGTTATGTAAATTTTATTACTAAGCGAAGTTGTTTTAACAGATTTTAAAGGCGAACTTGTTTAACAGGCGAAGTTAAGGGGTAAGCGAAGTTAACCCTAACTTCGCCTGTATAACATAAACAGTATATATAGGTCAACTTAGTCAAATCTGTTATACTTTTCACAAACCTAAGCGAACTTATTACGTAAACCCTCGGCAAAGTTACCTTTCGAATCAATCATTGTTATTTTTCCTCGATTTCAACTCGTGTTAAAGGTGTGTAGGTGTTGTTTAGATGATAATCTATGTCAATGGCGTTAATCAGAGGTCGTTTTGGTCAGATTTAAGACCCCGTTCATTCAAACCCTCAACACCCACTTTTCAAACTTGTTTTCACGTGGTCGTAATCAACTTGATCGTCTAGATCTCCTTAATAAACATGTTTTGTAGAGTCCACAATCACCAAATTATTCAAATCTCACGTTGTCTGGCATTCTAACCTGTTGCCGCTTCAGTTCAGGCGAAGTTACAGTTTAGGCGAAGTTATCCTTAACTTCGCCTAAGGTTTAACTTCGCATGTGCTTTATTAACTAATTAATCTGGAGTGAAGTTTTTCAATGGCGAAGTTATGTTTAGGCGAAGTTGTCCTCAACTTCGCCTCAAACCTAACTTCGCCTGTTTAATTATTTCATTTGAAATTATATTAACTGCTATCGGGCGAAGTTGTAGTAAAGGCGAAGTTATTCACAACTTCGCCCTTTCCCTAACTTCGCCTACACAGAATCAATCATAACTTCGCTCATGGTAACAGGCGAAGTTGTGATCCGCTTTGACGATTCTCTAACTTAGACCGTTTGTGGTGCAGATATGGCAGCTGTTGCAGGAGCCGGTGGTGCTAGTGGTGACGAAGGGGGAGATAACCATCGTCAGTTTTTCCCAGGGCATAATATGTACGTCACTTTGGACCCGGATGCGAGCGGCGTTGATGATTATCGCGAGATCATCTCTTTTCTTATCGGCTCGCGTATCTTCCACGCTATTACTACAACTCTGCCCATCTCTTTACCAAACATAGAAGATTTCTGGCAGACGGTTGAGTATGATTGCAGAGTCGAGCCCCCAGTTATGCGTGCAACGGTTAACAATCAGGAAGTGCAGTTCTCGTCAGAACAGATACGGGTTGCTTTACAGTTTGAGGATGAAACAAGAGATGATCCTACCGACTTCGTGGCTCCATTCAGAGATGGTGTTTTTTTAAGAATGGGCTATTCTGGTCCATTGGGGGATACTCAGAGACGCAAGGGATTTTTATTAGACCAATGGCGCTTTCTCATGCACGTGATGATCGTGTGCATGTCGGGTAGAAAGGCTGGTACGGATGGAATGGGTGCGACCATGTAGTCGGCAATGACAGCACTGACTTACAACAAGCGTTATAGCTTCAGTCAGATGGTGTTCTATGAGATAGACCGTCAATGACGAGCGGTGGCGCGTGAGAGATTCTTGATGTATCCAAGATTCCTACAAATGATCTTGAATCATGTGGCTCCCACGTTACCTCAGCGCCGTCCGATTCGGTATGTGGAGAGTGTCAGCAAGAGAATCTTCGCCCAATGTAGATCATCAAGTGCTAGAAGTAAACCAGAGCTCCGTCCTCGACATACTCCGTTATTTGGGTACTTGATCAACCCGAAGTATGTTGCAGCTCGTGGGGACGAGTTTCGGGATCCGGCACCACAACAGGCTGGAGTACCTCAACCACCAACTGTGATACAGAAATCTATGCATGCTGCTTCAGTTGTGGCACCAGAGGAACACGTTGACCTTGAAGCTGCTTTTGGCGGCCAAGGATTTTTCGATATGGAACGTGTTGATCCAGAGGAAGAGGTACATGTCTCGTCTGCACAGGTTTCAAGTGTGGATGTGTCGATGGCAGCTACGACTGTGGCTGATTCTGAAAGAACTGATTCTTATTCCTCAAATGATGATGTTGCTGAAGCAAGACAGATTCTGATTACTCAAGAAAGAATTCATGAAAAGAGAAAGAAAGACACAGATGACAGTGAATCAGATTTTGAGGAGGATTTACATCGGTTGGTTCGTTGAGCGAGAAGGGAAAGAACGGGTGATGGATCGGGAGCTGGTGAGAGCTCGAGGGTGGTTCGTTTTTCTCCACCCGCACTGTCTGGTATGACTATGGTCCCTACATCGTTGACAGTTACAGGACCGATCACCTCGGGTGTTCCCGTGTTGACTACCTCATCCTCCTTTGGCATACCACCCACTACATTTCACTCTCGGCTCCAGAGATTGTGTCCTTGCCACCTCCAACTCTTACTCCATCGGAGGTCGTTGCAAGATTTGTTGAGTCGACGGTTGTTGCCACCGCGGGATTATCTATTACGATACCACCTGCGGTTACGTTTCCGCCTATTTCTGATATTCCGACTACTTTGGGAATCCCTCCTCCGTACGCTCAAGACATTTCACATATGAGTTTTGACTTTGACGCAACTTTATCTGACTCAGACAGAATAGCAGCTCTTGAAAGGGTCGTGGCAGAACAGTCGAGAATAAATCTGATCCAGACTCATGCTATTCAGCGCCTTGTTGCAGAGAATCAGATTCAGTCGTCCCTCCTGATTGAGCATGGTAAAATATTTGATGCCTTGAAACAGTTCTTGGCATCTCAGGGGGAGACGAGCTGCAAGGGCGATGAGCTGAGGACGAAGAAGAGGAATGATAGAGACGATGATCCCAATGCATCGAAAGATGCAGGTGGTGAGTTGCCAAGAACTGAACAAGCTCTTGAGACTTCCACATCTCAGGGGGAGTCAACTGGTATGACAGGTGGATCGGGGGGTGATGATGTGGTGGTAGTGGATGCTGAGGAGATGATGGATGATGATATTGTAGGTGACGACGATGTGTTACCGGTTGAAGAGATTGAGAAGATTGGGGCTGAGATTGTCATTGATAGTGAGATTGAAGAGGGAGAGATTGTGGAGGAAAACGTTGAGCACGAGATTCCGGAAGTTGATAAGTCAGATATGGGTCAAGATATGGGAAGCGATGAGACGGAATGGGAAGAGCAGCCAAGATGGAAAGAAGGCTACGCTTAATGGTTCGTAAAGACAAAGAATCCGGTGGTCCCTACTATGTTCAAGAAAAGTTATAACATCAAAGGGTATGCTGAATCGAAAAAGGGGATTATTTGCTGGTTATATGATGAGCAGTTGAGGCTCTTTGTGATTAAACGTTATGATGGGGTTCAGTATTTCAAGAGACTGTTAAGGTCGTTGAATACTTTGCCTGAGTGTGAGGTGAAGGACTTAGCCAAGTTGGGGTTGATAAACAGGAGTGATGACAACATGGCTAGGATTATTGGAAAGATAATCTGGAAAGAAAGCATAAAGGAGAAAAAGTTCGAGCTGTTGAAACCGCAGAAAGGAAAGCTCGTTGAAGTTAAAGACAGAGGAATGAGAGCTGATGGCAAGCCTTGGATGATAATGAAGTATAAGCCGATCCGTTGCTTAAAAGAATTGCCGATGAAACAAATGCCCAAGGATGTGCTAAAGGATCTGAAATGGTGGTATGTTGATAGTGAAACGGCTGAAGCAGTGATGGAGGATGAGGAAGAACAAGAGTTGCTGAGAGTGTATGACCCTATGCACTTGGTGAATTTGTCTCAAGCAGACTTGCAGGTGCTGAACGAGAAAAAGATATTTTATATTCCTGCCTGGAAAGAAGAAGCCAAAAAATATCAGAGAGTAGTTTCGGTTTGTGTCAGAGAAAGAGTATATGCTTGAAGATGGGTGACTCGAGTTTTGGGATTACAAGACACGTGATTGAAGATTGAGATATGAAGCTACTGCCAAGGGGGAGTCTGTTGGTGCATGATGTCAGTAGTTCAGTATCTAGTGTCTGTAATCGTGTTAGTTTGAATTGTATTAAGGTTTTAGTTAACTTGTCTCACAAGTTCGCCTGATATAAGAGAACTTGTGGACAAGCGAAGTTATCAACAACTTCGCCTAGTCTGTTAGGCGAAGTTGTCGATAACCATATAAGCTAGGTTACGGCTTGTATTGTGAGGTTAAGAGTTCAGTACGTATAATTGTGATCGGTGAATCACTTGTTAAGGTTGCAATACAACGTGTCTTTTGAGTATTGTAACGTGTGCTTGTTCTTGGTATTAACGTATATTGTCTCCTACGCTCGTATCGTCTTACGTAGGGATTCCGCACATACGTACTACGAGATATTTCCGTGTAGATCCGGCTGGGAACCTACATATGCAATTGATGCATCCACTAGAACCCCTCAACCGTCACCAATCTTTTATCGAGTTTAAATATATTGCGTTTATCTAGTTTAAATTGTTTAATTATTTATATATTATTATTAACTTATAATTTGATTATTTATAATTATATATTTCTTGTTTTGGCATTTTAACCCAAAATATAAACTTTTATCCATCTTTGTGCCACCTCAAACACCAGGGATCAAAAATAAAAATTTTGGTCATAAACCGTATTATAACTGGATATTCGTTTACCAAACCCGACCCATATTCACGCTTTCTTGAACCCGAATTCAAATATCTTTAACTTGGACAACAATTCTTGCTTAATTAATGAAATTGATCTTGTGTATCGTTTACTTTTATCAATTCCGGCTTAGCCGACACACCTAAAGCTACTGCAGGTTTGATTTTGACATTTTGCGAGGTATTTGAAGGTGTAATGGGTTAATTTTGATGGAGGGAGGTGAGGAGGACACGAAAACTCGGTATATTAACGTAAACTCGTCCCGCGAATAGTCGAACGAAATGATTTCTACACCCGTGTGATAATCCCGAACCACACAATCACGAGCAAATGCTCTGATACCAATTGTAGGTTCCCAGCTGGATCTACACGGAAATATCTCGTTCTACGTAGGTGCGGAATCCCTACGTAAGACGATACGAGCGTAGAAGCGATATACGTTAAAACACAAGCTAAACACGTTACAATACCCAAAAGACAAGTTGTATTGCAATAAATAACACGTGATATTCAATCACCAATTACACGTTCTGGACTCGTTAATACAAAAGAACCCGTAGCCTAACTTAAATACACTTCGACAACTTCGCCTAACATGCTAGGCGAAGTTGTCACTAACTTCGCTTAAACCACAAGTTCGCTTATGATGGGCGAACTTGTGAAACACATTAACTAACACATAACAAAACTAACTAACACAATTACAGACACTAGATACTGAACTACTGACATCATGTACCAACAGACTCCCCCTTGGCAGTAGCTTCATATCTCATCTTCAATCACGTGTCTCGTAATCCTAAAACTCTCGTATCTCCCGTCTTCAAGCATGAACGCCTTCTCGTACACAAACTGAAACTACTCTTTGGTATTTCTTGGCTTCTTCTTTCCAAGCAGGAATGTAAAATATCTTTTTCTCGTTCAGCACCTGCAAGTCTGCTTGAGACAAATTCACTAAGTGCATAGGATCATACACTCTCAGCAACTCTTGTTCATCTTCATCCTCCATCACTGCCTCAGCCGTTTCACTATCAACGTACCACCATTTCAGATCCTTTAGCACATCCTTGGGCATTTGTTTCATCGGCACTTCTTTTAAGCACCGGATCGGCTTATACTTCATTATCATCCAAGGCTTGCCATCAGCTCTCATTCCTCTGTCTTTATCCTCAACGAGCTTTCCTTTCTGCGGTTTCAACAGCACGAACTTTTTCTCATTTATGCTTTCTTTCCAGACTATCTTTCCAATAATCCTAGCCATGTTATCATCACTCCTGTTTATCAACCCCAACTTGGCTAAGTCCTTCACTTCACACTCAGGCAAAGTATTCAACGACCTCAACAGTCTCTTGAAATACTGAACCCCATCATAACGTTTAATCACAAAGAGCCTCAACTGCTCATCATATAACCAGCAAATAATCCCCTTTTTAGATTCAGTATACCCTTTGATGTTGTAACTTTTCTTGAACATAGTAGGGACCGCCGCTTTCTTAGTCTTTACGAACCATTGAGCGTAGCCTTCTTTCCATCTTGGCTGCTCTTCCCATTCAGTCTCATCACATTCCGTATCTTGACCCAAATCTGACTTTTCAACTTCGGGAATTCATGCTCAATGTTATCCTCCACAATCTCTCCTTCTTCAACCTCACTGTCAATCACAATACCAGCCCCAATCTTCTCAATCTCCTCAAACGGTAACACGTCGTCATCACCTGTAACATCATCATTCAACACCTCCTCAGCCTCGCCTTGTTCCTGATTATTATTCCTTTCTCATCTCTCTTACATTTGAAAACCCATTTGGTGCCAATCGCATGCACATTCTTCGGTTTTGCAACCAAATTCCATACCTTCATCTTCTTGAACTGGGCTAACTCTTCTTGCATGGCTTCGACCCACGAGCTGTCTTTTAGAGCCATTTGATAGTTCTTTGGTTCAATCTGGCTGATGAAGCAGGTGTACAAGCATTCGTTAATGATGCATGTTTCTTTAATGTTTGTGTAAACACAAGTGTGCTCATTCAAGCTTCGTCTTGTTTGTACACCGTCGGACAGATCACCTATCACGTTCTCCAAAGGGTTATTTTTGTGAACTCCAGTAGTCGGAACTGAACTGACTTGCAGATTGTCTTCCAGGTTCGAAGATAGTTCATCAATGGGCGATTGTTGTTGAGAGTGAAAAGGATTGAAGAATTCGTCTTCTGTAGAAGCAGCAGGGGTATCAACAGCACTTGACGAGGAAGATTGACATTCATCGTACTGCGGTCGTTGCACAAAATTTTCTTCCTCATCATAAAGAATCTGCGTAGCACTTCTCTCATCAACTTCTGCACAATCCAAGTAAGGTATATTAAAAGAGTTAAAAAGCTTATCCTAGTCGAAAGCCTCAGCGGGACCCGTGCTTGGTTTTGGTGGTTTGTAACTTGTGATGTCAGTGTTACACACCACCTCAACCTTGCTGGTCGATAGATTAAAGACTCGTTTGTTGGGTGTCCCAACAACATATCCGACTAAAATACCTTCGTCGGCTTTCTCACCAAATTTTGAGTTCGTCTTTAATATCGAACACGGGGACCCGAATGGTTCGAGACCATTCAAGTTAGGCTTTCTACCGTGAATAAGTTCATAACATGTTTTATTCAATCTTTTAACAGTTAAAACTCGATTAAGGATATAACAGGCTGTTGCAACAGCTTCAGCCCAGAACACCACAGGAAGTTTAGCATCAGCCAGCATTGTTCTGGCTCCTTCAATTAGCGTCCTGTTCTTCCTCTCAGCCACCCCATTTTGTTGCGGAGTACACGGGGCGCTGTACTGGTGGTCTATCCCTTTCTGTAGGCAGAACATCTCCATCTGGTAGTTTTTGAACTCTGTCTCATTGTCACTCTTGATGTATTTAACCTTTCTCCCCACGATGTTCTCAACCTTGGTAATCAAGTTAATTACCAACTGAACCGTTTCATCTTTTGTCCTCAGGAAATATACCCAAGAATATCGAGAGAAATCATCAATTATCACCAAGTAGTACGATGTTCCACCTAGGCTTTTTACATTCACGGGACCGAAGAGATCCATGTGAAGTAGGTCTAGGGTACTGACTATTGAATTGATCTTCATGGTGTAATGAGGTTTCTTGTGTTGCTTTTCCTTTTTGCACGATAAGCATTGGTCTTCAAAGTTGAAATTTTTTAAGGGAACACCAAGCACCAGCCCATTCTTGACAATGTAGTTCATTTTTCGAAGATGTATATGCCCCATTCTTCGATGCCATAACTCGGACTCCGATTCGGTTGCTTTTGACAGAAGACATGATTCTTCTGTTGCCATCTCAGTCGACCTCATGTCCATTACATATGTATTCTTTTCCCTTGGAGCCTTCATTACTATCCATGCCTCTGGTATCTTGAAACCAGGATACAGTACAATCGCTTCATTTTTGGTAAAGTGCACAGTGTAATCTTTGTCACAGATCTGAGACACACTCAGCAAATTATGCTTCAGCTCTTCAACGAAATTCACCTTTTCTAACTTCATTTTACCATTAGTCACCGTCCCAGTTCCAGTAATTCTACCACCACTCTCTCCAGCAAAACTTACTCTACCTCCCTGAACAAGTTTCCATTCGTGTAACAACTTCTTGTTACCAGTCATGTGCCGGGAACAGCCGCTATCCACAACCCATAGATTGTTTGCAGCCCTGTTCAACTGTTCCTGCACGATTAAAGCAAAGGATTAAAATCTGGGGACCCAAGACCTATTGGTCTTGGGTCGATTAAATCTGTTAAAAGGCATCCCGTACTTTGGCTGTCCAAAGTTAGTATTAGAATGATTTCTGTAAGTCCTAAAAGGATACCTTCTTGTAGATTGACTATGAGGCCATCCAAACCTTCGTGAATTAAATGAATTATAACTAGTGGTTTGGTTGTTAATAGGGAAAAACTGAGATCGATTTCTTTGAAATCCTGGATTAGTCCAATGTCTGAACTTTGATGAGTTCGCATTCTTACCATTATAGTAATTACTGTTGGTTTTATTCTCAGTTTTCGGAGGCCTCATACCTCTTAATCTCTGATTCAGAGGGTAATCAGCAATCAGGTGTCCTATTTGATTGCATCTGAAACAGCTCCTGTGTTCAACCTTCGTCTCAACAGTTGTTTCAGATGTTGAGGTTGCATTACTACCCGTTTGCCTAACATATGGTGGGACATACGGGTTTAGAGGGGAATTCTTTTCAGTAGGTTTAAATTCCTCCCCACGTCTTAGTATCACTACCTCTTCATTTGTCTCACTAGCTTCGGATGTCTTGTCCGAATTTGATGAGACAGAACTTGGAACAGAAATCTTAACACTCAAAACAGACTTTGTCATATCTTTTTCACTCAATTCAGGTTTTTTAAAAGAAACTTTGACAGGAACTGTCTGACTAATCTCAACATCAACAGATTTCTGATTACTAGGATCATATGTATAGTTATGATTATAAGGTGGTGGAACTTCAGAATATCCAATTCCTCCCCTTTTAACTGGGGAACGTTGATCACTTACGAGATGATCAAGCATTGCAGAGGAATTTCTAAACTGCTCAAGTTTTCTGTTTAATTCCACCATTTTCACCTGGTAGTCAGCTATCTGTTTATCCCTTTCAGCAATTAGTTTGGTTTTCTCTTCTAACACTTCATAGCTAAGATCAATTACTTGTATTTTTTCAGCTAGACTTGCTTTAAGACTCCTGATATCTTTTTCACTAGCTTTAATCTTTACTGAATAACTATTTTCTCTAGTTTTAGTGTAATGATGATCTTCTTTTAATGTTTTAAATTGAGTGTCCAAACTAACAAACTGATCAGTTAATGTTTTCAATTGTTCAGACAGATTTTCACATTGCATACAAGGGAGTTCAGAACTTACCTCAGAGAGCTGATCATTCACCTCCGCCATATAAGCTTGATCTTCTATTGTCTCTCTGTCGCTTCCTTCAGTTTCGATGTTAACCAGGTTGGCCTGTTCGAACACTTCCTCAACCTGAAGATTCCAATTGTATACCCCGTTCTGTCTGGATACCATCGCCCTATTCTCATTACTTCCCCTATCCGGTTGTGTTGGCATGTTCTGACTACGTTCTACTCTTTCATTTGTGCATTCTTTAGCAAAGTGGCCATTCTGTTGACAGTTATAACACCGAACCTTTGACTTATCAAAACCTGGTCTTTCGCCAACGAACTTTCTACCAGTCTTCTTCATAAACCTTTTAACTCTTCTTACTATCATCGCCATCTGCCACTGCAGATCCATCTCTTCCAGATCATCAGCATCGATCTGATCATAGTCTTCGTCTAAAGAAGCAGGGTCGACAATTTTACCTTTGATGTAATTTTCGTAAGAAGCAATGAAAGATGCATAGAGAACAAACTGTTGTTCAGCAGACTTAACACTCATGGGCATCTGAGAGTAGTTGTTGTTCGGAACATTTGAGGAAAAACTACCAGTTGTTGCTTGAGGTTTAGAAGAATTTGTTCCACCAGCTACGAAACACACATCACCATCCATGTTGAGAGTTACATGACCATCTTGAGTTGAGTTAGAGCTCGAGTCTCCCTTTGAGTAGTAAGCAGATGATTCTGACTTTGAACATGAACTTGAAGTAATTTTCGCACCATACATTCCCGGATCCTGAACCTGATCAGTTGGTGTCTCTTTTCGAACCATGTAAAGTTCGTAGTTTATTGACTGCTGTTTCTAAGTCGATGTTTGCAAACTCTTTATCTTCTCTCATCAAGACAGTGTACATTTCCCATTTCGGTGGGAGAGCATCAAGAAGTTTTTCTACGATCTCTTCTTCTTTATAGTCAATTGAATAGTTTCTGAGTTCGGTCATCAAGTGGTAATACCTTGTAATGATATCATCAAGTGACTCATTCTTCAAATACTTGAACACCGAGAATTGTGTTTTGAGAAGCTTAATCTTGGATGCACGTATCCCCACATTACCTTCATATCGGTTTTCAAGCGCTTCCCATAGCTCTCTGGCGGTTTTGTATTTCCTGAATGTGTGAAGAATCTCTTGCGGAAGAGCCATTGTTATCGCAGCATGAGCTTTGCTTTCTGCCTCATGCATCTTCTTTTCTTCCTCTTCCATCTTATTGTACTTCTTTATTTGTTCACGACCCTCAAACATAGCCGTTGGTGGAATGTAACCATCTTGAATGCACACCCACATTTTAGCATCTTGATATTTAACATATTGTTCAAACCGATCTTTCCAAGCAACGAAATCGGTACCCTTAAGCATTTTCGGAGCCTTAGTAGCTGAACCTGCTTCCACCTCCATTTTCACCAGTTCCGTAATATTTATAGAAGTCATCTTTGGAAGAAATACGAACGAACACTCAAAGAAAACAAAAATAATTTATTATTCTGAGCAGTACAGTAGGCGAAGTTATATTTAACTTCGCTTAAGTCTTAACTTCGCTTGATTTATCAAGTTCGCTTTCTTCACAACTTCGCCTGATGTTAACTTCGCTTGATGACAACTTCGCCTAAGATAAGCGAACTTGTGAGGTAGGCGAAGTTGATGATAACTTCGCTTAATCTTATATCTTCTCCTAAACCCTACAAACAGTGGCGGCAACTTCGCCTGATGAACACAACGTTTTTGCAGGTTTGATTTTGACATTTTGCGAGGTATTCGAAGGTGTAATGGGTTAATTTTGATGAAGGGAGGTGAGGAGGACACGAAAACTCGGTATATTAACGTAAACTCGTCCCGCGAATAGTAGAACGGAATGATTTCTACACCCGTGTGATAATCCCGAACCACACAATCACGAGCAAATGCTCTGATACCAATTGTAGGTTCCCAGCCAGATCTACACGGAAATATCTCGTTCTACGTAGGTGCGGAATCCCTACGTAAGACGATACGAGCGTAGAAGCGATATACGTTAAAACACAAGCTAAACACGTTACAATACCCAAAAGACAAGTTGTATTGCAACAAATAACACGTGATATTCAATCACCAATTACACGTTCTGGACTCGTTAATACAAAAGAACCCGTAGCCTAACTTAAATACACTTCGACAACTTCGCCTAACATGCTAGGCGAAGTTGTCACTAACTTCGCTTAAACCACAAGTTCGCTTATGATGGGCGAACTTGTGAAACACATTAACTAACACATAACAAAACCAACTAACACAATTACAGACACTAGATACTGAACTACTGACATCATGTACCAACAAAAACCCTAGAATTAAACCGGCTAATCCGTTCATTGTTGGTTGAAATTGAGTTAGGGCTTTCGTTAATCGGCTAAAAAATATAACAATTCATATAAAAATTACCTTGTATCATTTCGAATTGACGGAGAACCGTGGTTGTCCGGATTCGGAATAAAAGAAACGGGTTATAGGTTGTAGAGAGTGTATTAGAAGGTTTAGATGGTTGGGACGAGTTTAGATGAAGGATTTGAGGTTATTTATGATGTCAATTGAGTCGTATAAGCGTTAATGGTTGTTAATTGATGTTTACTATTTTCCGGTTGTTTTCGCGAATCAATTACACATTATTGGGTATTATTAACGCGTTATGGATGAAGGTTATAGTTTTTCTTTATGGTCTACACATGTTATGGATTTTAATTGGATTAAAAACGAGTTATGGTATGACGTTGGGGCTCGCCAGAGACGAATTCCGGCCGCCGGAGGAGGCGCCGGAAAAACGTGGCTGGAAGGGGGCCGGGTAGGGTTGGGTTATTATAATATTATATTTTAAATATATTTTCACATGTAGCCCCTTATCTTTCAAGTTATATTAAAATAGAAACTAAAGTATAATTTACAAAATGAACCTTGGACTTTGGAATGTTATATACACTTGAAAGTTATCATTTTTTGGATTATATTAACATTACAACCGGCTAGTTTGGAACTCGTTTATTTAAGAATGTTAGACCTTGGAGTTTCGTTATTGAATCACACGAAATGGAAAAAGAACAATGGTGACTATTAAACGTCGTAATTGTTATTAAATAAATGAATGATTATTATAATATATGAATGATTCGAATACGCCGAAACATCAAATAAAGTCGGTTAACGAACATAATAAAAATACATAAGACGAAACTTTAAATATATATATTTATATTTATACATATATTTATAAATAAAAAAACCGAAAAATTAAAATGGGTCGGATTTTAGGGTTTGAAAAGTAACCGAATGTTACATCTACTAGTGGTGGATCTTGGGTCACAACCTTGGACTTGGTCTTGTTTGTGTTGAAGACGGATTTTCAAGTGTATAAGTGGGTTACGGGTTCCTTAAAGTGAAGATAAAGTGTTCAAAAGTTTAGATCTTCAAATGTTCAAGCTTCGGGTTCAAGTTTGTGTGTTAGTTTGTTAAGATTCAAGGATTAAAGTGCTTCAAAACTCAAAATTTGGTGAAAAAGTTGTTAAAATATGGATTTCAAGTTGATTGAAGTGACCTCCTTAAAAGGAAGATCTTGAAAAAGGTGACAGAAAGTACAATCTGTACTTCTTTTAAGTATAATTTTCTCTAATCGAATCTGCCTCCAATTGAATTGAATCAAAGTGTTCTCTAATCAAATTGATGGTTTCCTTGTCAAATTGAAAGTAATCGAATCGAGTTTATCAAGCAATCAAATAGAATCTCCAATCTAATCGAATCGAATTCAAGAAACATCTCTAATCTAATCAGACTTCTAATCAAATAGAATCAACATTCAATTAGATTAGACCATTTGATTAGAAAAGAATCCCGTTCGATTAGATTTAAACCATTCAATTAGGTATCTTTGTCATTCGATTACATGTGTATTCGTTTGCTTTGGACTTATATTTTTTAAGAGAATCTGTTTGAACTTGTAATTGATCTTGAGTTTGGTTAAGTAATGTCTAATGCAAATGAAGAAGTTAAGGAGTTATTTGATTTTTGAGAACGAGGCCGGAACTACAACTTAGCCTTCTAAGCTACTGAACTGGGACAATGACTTTGAAGAGTTCAAATGGCGTTTTAAGAACTACATTAGAATACTTGATTATGCACTTTTTAGACCCATTGAGCAAGGTCCTCGCATTCCTATGACTACCACTGCTGACGGCCAAGTTCCCAAACCCGTGACTTCTTATGATGATACTGATAGAAACATGTTTAGTGAAGACTATAAAGCATGTGGTGTTCTTAGTGTCTGCCTCTCACGTGAAATTGCTTAAACTCTAAGAGATTACACCACTGCTAAGGGTCTTTGGGATGCCTTGGTTAGTAAGTTTGAGGGAAATACCGAGATGAGGAATAGCAGGAAAGGAATATTGAAGGGTGAGTTCAACATGTTCAACCATGTGCAAGGAAAATCGGTCACTAGCCTCATTCATAGATTTGAAACGTTGATTACCAAGATCAAGAGTGCTGGAATTGAGTATGAACAAATTTAAATCAATGACAAATTGTTGAACTCCCTGCCATATAACTGGAATAGCAGTGTCATAACAATTAAAAGAACAACTAACCTTAGATCACTCCTCTTTTTGATTTGACATCCATCATTAAGTCATTTAAGATGGATGATAAATTCAGAATGGGTAATCACATCAGTTCTCTTAATCAAGATGGAATGACCACTGGGTCTGGGATAAGCACAACCTTTCTAAGCCACTCACAGCCTACTGTTCATGTTGTTAACTCCGCCTTCAAGACAACTGCAACCCCTCAAGCACCTTTAAGTTCAAGATCCTTTCAAGATGTTGACAAAGCTGTTGCACAAGCTTTAAAAGCTCATGGGATCAAGAAACCCACAAGTAGTCAAGCTCACTATGTTCCTCAAACTCTTTAAGCTAATGACTCCGACGTGGCACTGTTCCATGCCTTTATGGCAAACCATGAGGAGTTGTTACAAGAAAAACTGATTCCTTCTTCATTTGAGCAAAGAGACATTCCCGAGATCAAAAAGAAGGATCTTAAGAAAATGGACATCAAGTACCAGATGGTCATGGCTGTTCACCGAGCCTTAAATTTCATGAAGAAGTATGGCAAGAATAGCTTCAAAGACTCGGATGGGAAGAGTTTTGGGTTTAAGAAGGAAAAGTTATATTGTAAAAGAAATTGTTTTGAAAATGAAAACCTAGTACTTCAAGTAAATATGCACCGCCACAAAGAAACTCTTTTTTTTAATCAACTAATCAATTTAATCATCCCCAACTATACAATCATTTTGAAAACAGCTACTGTGGTTTTCTTCAACAATATTATGTCAATTCATTCTATTCAAATGTTTTTGATGATCGGGGTTATAGATCAGATAGCATGCTTGTTCCTTTCCAAACATCACCTTATTCAACACAACCAGTATTTCATAGTTCTGAAGAGTTTTATAGGGATACTAGAAAAAAGGCTCTGTTTTTGTAAGTGGTAACCCATCTCACCTTGAAAGATATTGTAAGAACTGGCATAGAAAGCAAAGAGAAATGAACAGTCAGTTTAAACAATTCAATTCCAGGGCCACACCAAGTCTAAGAACAAGAAATGATCAATCTGATAGTTACGCTAGTGAAATGAATGTGAGATCCAAGAACAA
Organism: Bidens hawaiensis; assembly: GCF_021521415.1. Lineage (NCBI taxonomy): Eukaryota > Viridiplantae > Streptophyta > Magnoliopsida > Asterales > Asteraceae > Bidens > Bidens hawaiensis. The sequence goes on along the minus strand of NW_027498844.1, from coordinate 6,497 downwards.
GAAAACCAATAAACCACCTTTTTGGATAACCAAAAAGGAAAGAGCAAAAAGAAATTGTAAGACTGAAAAGTCAAAGAATTCACCAAAAAGAAACAGGAAAAGGAATCCAAAGAATGAGAAATCTGAGGATTTTGTTTTAAAACCAAGAAGAAGACAGTCTAGAAAATCTTCCAAAACCAATAAATTTGCACGTGCATGGATTCCTAAGTACTGTTCTTCTGATTCTGACACATCCCAAAACTTCATAATTGATGACACGAAAATAAAAGATGGTAATTCTGTGGTCGACCTTCCCGAGACAACTAAGTCTCGGGATCCCGTGTCTAACTAATTGTTAATGTGTGTACGGTCAGTCAAGAAGTCCTGTCAATAGTATCTGGTACCTAGACAGTGGCTGCACCCGACATATGACAGGAGACGAGTCCTTATTGTTCGACGTTAAACCGTTTAATAGTGGACACGTTTCTTTTGCTAGAGACGTGGGTCATAACATCACCAAAAGAAGAAGAGTGTCAAATGGGATCCTGACGTTTGATGACGTCAATTTGGTGGAGCAAATGAATCACAATCATCTTAGTGTCTCACAAATCGGTTATCGACAATATTCCACATCGTTCACTAAAAATGAATGCTTGATTCTTAAACCAGGTTTCAAAGTCCCAGAAGAATGGATTTTGATGCGTACTCTAAGGCACAATAATGCTTATATATTAAATATGAATAGTTCTTACTCACGTAAGACCGCTTCATGCCTAATATCTAAGGCCTCGGAGAACGACTGATCTCTATGGCATAGACGTCTTGGCCATGTAAACTTTAAAAACTTGAATAAACTGGTCAAAGGTGAGCATGTGAGGGGATTGCCTGTTAAAACTTTCTCTTGCATTGAAAAATGTATTCCGTGCTCTAAATGAAAGCAACACAAGCTCCCTCACAAGCCCATGACGATAAATTCTAGAGATTCCATTCTTCATCTGTTACACATGGATTTATTTAGTCCTATCTATCCTTTGGAAATCGGCCGAAAAGCCCATTGTCTTGTGATTACTAATGATTATTCTCGTTTTAGTTGGACTTTCCTTTTAGGGCACAAGGATGAAACCACTCAGTTTTAGATCAAGATCATTACACCCATGGAGAGGCAGACAGATAAAAAGGTGAAGTGTGTAAGAAGCGACAACGGGACAGAGTTTTGCAACTGAACAGTGGATGACTTCTATAGTTCAAATGGAATAGACGTCATTTTTAGTGCACCTTACACTCCTCAACAAAATGGGGTTGCTGATTGTCGTAATTGAACACTGATTGAAACTTCTAGAACTATGTTTTCAGACTCCAAACTTCCTATGTTCTTTTGGGGTGAAGCAATCAATGCTACTTGTTTCATTCAAAACCGTGTGATCATCAACAAATGCTTGAAGAAGACTCCATTTGAAGTTTACTACAAGACAAAACCGCAAGTCAACTACTTCAAGACATTTGGATGTCCATGCACCCTGCTCCATACCGGTGCTCAGCCTAATCCAAAGTTTGCTAAAAAGGCAGATGAGTGTTATTTTGTTGGTTACGCTGCAAACAAAATAGCTTATCGTGTCTACAATAAGAAGATCAAGCTGATTCTGGAATCATTCAACGTTGACTGGCAAGAGCTTAACACTATTGATGCTCGCACGGGGGCCGACTGTTTGTTTGACTATGACTATTTGTTCAAACTGTTTCGTGGCATGTATACTCCACCACCTGCAAACACTCATGTTCCATCTTCTTTACCCGAGCCTCTGTTGATTCAATCCATTATCAACAGCATATTCGGAGTGAGTCTACTTCCTGAGCATTCCAACAAAATTGTACCACCTGTTGCACCACCAGCTGATCCCCTTCCAGAAAATAATAATGGTCAAGCAGTTAACAATCATGCTCCTCATTCTGCTGACTCAACAGATTTAGTTGTTGTTGAAGATGTATCTGGCACCGATTCTGATAGTTCTTATCTGTCCGCCGATAATGTTGAACACAATCAAGATGAAGTTGTACCAAAAGTTCAAGCAGCTCCGAGCGTTGTAGAATCTGTTGCCACACCACACTCTTCTAATGAGATTGCTCAAGCTGCTGCTAGCCATTGAACCTACTGCTGGTGAATCTGATAACACTGCATTAACTCCGGTAAATACAATTGTCGTTCCTTATTGCAAACATCTCTGGGATGAACAAATTCCACAAGAACATCGGGTTGATCAATCTGACTCCATTCAATCAGTCAATGATGTTCTCATAAGTTCTCGCATTTTCATCTCGTGGAGAATCTGACTGTTAATCTTCAAGCAGAGCATGTTACACTTGTTGAAGATATTCCCCAACTGCCCATTCATCCAAATCATCCTACAGAAAACATCATTGGTTCTCCATCTTCTAGCATCAAAACGAGAAAATTCGGTACCATTAACAGATGTCTTTTTGCATGTTTTATTTCACAAGTCGAACCAAAGGACTATAGAGTGGCCCTAAAGGAAAAATCATGGGTTGAGGCTATGCAAGATGAGTTTTTGCAGTTTAAGAAGCTTCATGTGTGGAGGCTAGTCAAGATGCCTGAGAATAAGAAAGCTATTGGGAACAAATGGGTATTCAGGAACAAGAAAGATGATAAAGGGGTGATTATAAGAAACAAAGCATGACTGGTTGTACAAGGTTTCTCTCAACGTGAAGGTCTTGATTACGATGAAACTTATGCACCTGTAGCTAGGCTTGAGGCAATCCGTCTCTTCTTGGCATATGCTTCGTACATGAACTTCAAAGTATATCAAATGGATGTGAAGACTGCCTTCATGTATGGAAAAGAGAAAGAAGAGATTTATGTCAAGAAACCACCAGGTTTGAAGATCCTGATCGTCCGAATTATGTTTACCATCTTGATAAAGCTCTTTATGGCCTTCACTAGGCACCTCGTGCATAACATCTATTAAAGAACGGCTATAGAAAAGGTGTCATCGATCAAACACTCTTTATCAAGAATGTGAAGAATGATCAGATTCTGGTCCAAGTGTATGTTGACGACATTATCTTTGGATCTATATCTGATAAATGTAGAGAGTTTGCCAAGGTCATGCAAATCCTGTTTGTGATGAGCTCTTTGGGAGATGACTTTCTTTCTGGGTCTCCAAGTTGAGCAAAAGACGAATGGGATTTTAATACATCAAGAGAAATACGTTCGTGACATTGTCCAGAAATTTGGCTTCAAGGAACTCCTTTCCTCACTCTGATTGCTACATATATGTGCTAGCTCTAAATACATCTGGAAATCCAGTTGATCAGCATATTTATCGTTCAATGATTGGATTCTTGATGTATCTCACTGCCAGCAGACCAGACATCATGTTCCCTGTCTGTCATTGTGCCAGATATCAGTGTAATCCAAAATAATCCCACTTGATTGTTGTAAAGAGTATATTTCGGTATCTAAAGGGAAAGCCCTGCTTAGATCTTTGGTATCCCAAAGACTCCCCTCTAGTAATGCATGCTTACACCAATAGTGATTATGGGGGGGTGAAATGTTGATCGAAAGTTGATGTGCAAAACGGTCTATTAAAAAACCTGACCTAACTTAGACACTCTAGTTTTAAATTTATAAATTTGGACTCTCCTAATGCTAGACCACTAGACAGGAAAGTGTACCTGTCGACTATAGTGAAGCCTAATAAAGTCTGAATATCGAACCCCCAGGATACTAGAGACACCTAAACTAGACTCTAACTAATAACTTAAAAAGATTGATTTAATTGATTTTTGTATTTTTTAATTATTAACTATAAACTAATAATACTTATACTTAAAATGACACAGAAACAGGACACGGACAAATCGGTTTACAACTCAAATAGGGGGGACAATTACCTAGGCAAGGAATCCTACTAGTTAACTCGTAAACTCTCGAAATTGGATTTATGATTGGTACCGTATTCTTAAAATATGAAACTTAAGGAATAACTAAAGTATGCTAGATCACCTCCCGGTCTCACCAACAATACCTAAGAACCCTAAATATCATGTAAAGCTCTAATGACTCGGATCACCTCCCTGTCTCACCTTACCTAACTATGGTAAGGTACCCAAAGATTAAATTACCTCTCGGTCTCTCTAATCACAAAACTCCCTAACGCGTAAAGGGGTATTCTTAATGAACTCGATTACAATTCAGATCTGTAATAATCTAAAGGAATCTAGGGTAACTCACTCCAGTGCAATCACTATCCAAACCCACAAAATACCAAAACAAACGACACTTAATTACCTCCCGGTCTCTCAAGTGGCAGACTATAAGGTATCTCTAAACTCTCAATTATCGTTCCTATGGAATACGTCGACTATAAACCATAAACTAGTTACAAACACACGGTAAGCAACATAATACGCGTCCATACATGAAAGACATTCACAAAGACGCATATGAAACAAAAATTGATTATAAATTAATACCAGTTATGCATATGCATCACAACCAAATAAAATAAAAAAACTTTACCAAAACATGAATCAATCAATAATAATCCAAGACTGAATATAAAACGAGTCTAAAAGTATTCATCTAAACCCAGACAGTATAACAAGTTTAGCCAATCATAATAATCGATGAAACAAAGATAAAATATATATTGCAGTTCATCGAAAAAGAAATAAATATAGTTGAGCTACTAGCCTGCCTAGTTAAATTAATTAAGCTGCCTTCTTGCTTGCTTTTAGTTTGTTGATAACCATGCTTGTTGACGTGCTAGGCTGCTAACTTTTCTTTCCTTTCCTTTTTCCTTCTGTGCTCTCGTTAAACCCCAACAGGGGCTGCCCCACGGCGTCTTGTGTTCTAATGAGCCGAACTTTTTTTAAAACCCTCAGACATGATTTCCTTTTTTTGTGAATTCACATCTAGAGTATGTTTGGCCATCATGTGGGCCCCAATAAATTTAGCCCTTGCCTAATAATTATTTTTAAGGTTCTGCTCGTTTAATTACATCCCTATAGCCCTTGTTATTTTATTTTATTTTATTTTTCTACATTTTGTGAACTACCTTATAATAAGCCCACGAATCAATTTTCTTTAATAATTCTACTGCACGAGACAACCAAACAACTTTTTGTTATTTATATTCATAAATTATATCTCTAAGCCATTTTTAGATTTAGATCATATGATGATATAAACTATACTTAAAAACAGATTCGATTATTTAGCTTTTGGTCAGATAGTTTCTATAATACTCTAAATTAGCTCGTTGTTTCTTGAAACCAATAAAATATAGATGTGAGCCAATTAGACAAATTATTCAATATAAACACTCCAAAAGTTACTCAAAAGCGTATGAAATAGTTATAATAAATAGAAAAAATTAAGTCCATATCAATATCCCTACACTTAAACTTTTTTCGTCCCTGAAAAAGTATTTTTCAATGGAATCAGAATTCGAGACCGATCTTTAAAACATATAGGTTATCTTTTAAGCACAAATTAACGTAAAAACCGCGATTGCCGATATTGTTGTCCACTTAAACCCAGCCACCAGCCTGTCAAGCCCCCAATCGTAATTAACAAATAAGTTTAAGTTATATCAATAAACCTAAGGGCCTCACACCTAAAGAGTTACCGATCCGCTTACCCCATCTCAAGCATAATCAAGACAATCAAAACCAGGTTGATACAGACTGGTTCAACCTATCACTGTAAGCTAAGAATCCTTTAATGGTAAGAAGAAAATATACTTAGGTGGAATTTAGATGGATCAAAGGTCAATATGAGGTCGTACGAGCATGCCCTAAATATTATTGGACTTTGTCCTATGTATTCCCTATAAAAAATATTTATCGACTAAACACCTCGTGTCCCAATAGTGTATCCTCAGAGTCGCTATCCCTTGGTAACACTTAAACTCTCTGTCCTGTCTAGTATGTGCACTTTGGCCTCTTTTTCTATTTTTGAGAATGCTTCTTTGACATTTTACAATACATAACTTTCTCTTTCTTTTTGCTCTTCGGACCAATTCTTAGAATACACTTTCAAAACATACTTTTTTGCACTTGGGCATCTTTAACCTATAAATATAACTAATGATTAAAGCTCGTATAAAAATGGACATGGCGGGGCGCCACCACTCATTATTTACTTTCATAAAATAAAGTGGTGTGCTAATTTTAAGGGCATATAATTCTCACTACTTCAAAGTAGTCAGATTACGGTAATACTCCATATGCCTTATCGAATTTTCAGCTTCACTATCCCCCCTCAAGATGAGAACCCACAAAGTTTATGATTTATTAAGTATTTTAATAATATTCAAGGGAAACTTTTCAAAGCTAGTTGTGTCTACTTGCACATCCCAAGTTTAGTGCGTTATATTTATTAAATCTCATATATAATAGTAGTTTTAAAAACCAATCTCAAATTTTTCTATCATTTTCCGTTATTTGCACAAATTTTCAATAAATATTCGGGACATTTTTCCAAATATATTTTTTTA